>NW_026068245.1:168837-171684 GCF_014885135.2 Alexandromys fortis
GCAGAGCTGTTGGGTCTCTCCGGGAGCAGAGCAGAGTCTGACCTCACTTCCTCTTCCGCCCAGAATTCTATTCTGTTTATTCTGCCCACCTATCTTTTAACCTATCAGGGCCAGCAGTTTCTTTATTGCTCAGCCAATGAAATCAGCAGATTGATATGACACTCCCACATCATGAACCCTAAGAAAAACATATATGAATCCAACTGGAAAGTGGAAACAGACAAGATTGCCTGACAAAATTGGGAGTATGGGGGTGAGGAGAGAAGGGAGCATGAAAGGGGAAGAGGAGAGGAGAAGGAGGTGAGGAGAACTTGAGGGATAGTGGAAAAGGAAGAAGGACAGAGATGAGAGCAGGAAAGAGATATCTTGACTGAGAGATCCATTATAGGGTTAGGAAGACACCTGGCTCTAGAGAAATTCCCAGGAATACACAAGGATGTCCCAAACTAAGACCCTAAGAGGGGGCCCCATCTTGACTTGCCCTGTAGACAGACTGATGAATATCTTAAATATCACCATAGAACCTTTGTCCAGCAACTGATGGAAACAGAGGCAGAGACCCACCTCAGAGCACTGAACTGAGCTCCCAAGGTCTTGTTGAAGAGTAGAAGGAATGAGAATATGAGCAAGGAGGTCAAGACCATGAAGGGTTCATCCACTGAAAGTTTACCTGAGCTAATGGGAGCTCACCAACTCCAGCCGGACTGGGAAGGAACAAGCATAGGACAAAACTAGTCTTTCTGAATGTGGTTGGCAGTTGCATGGCTGGGGCAGACTGGGGGGCCACTGGCAGTGGCACCAGGATTTACCCCTACTGCATGTACTGGATTTTTGGGAACCTATTCTCTTTGGATGGATACCTTGTTCAGCCTTGGACCTTCTCCAAAGAGATGTGCCTTACCCTCTCTGAGGATTGGATTAAGGAGGGGTGGAATGGTATGTGGAGGGAATGGGAGAAAGGGAGGGATTGGGAATTTGGATTGATATGTATAATTAAAAAAAACAGTAAAATTAAAAAAAGAAAAGTCCATGTTATTCCACATAGAACCACTAGGTGGCAAGAGTTCTTTAATTCAGACCTCCATTTGTGCTACACTGTGGTTCCTACAGGAATTAATTTATATCTCCAGTTTTTAAAATACAAGAACCTACATTGACCACGCTGTTGAATAATATGTATTCTGTTCCTTACTGACAGCAACCAAGGGAAGCCAAGGAATCTGACCACCTGCTCACATGGTGCACAGACATACATGAAAGCAAAAACACTCACAAATGTGGTGGACCCATAGTTCTGTGTACTACAGTGCTGAGTCAGGAGGATCATTTGAGCCCAAGAGCTCAAGATCAGTCTGGGCAATAAAAGGAAGACCCTTTTTTGTTATTGTTTATTATTATTATTTATTTTTATTATTTTATTTTTATTTTATTAAAAAAAGTAAATGATCTTGACTGGTGGAAGTAAGGATTTACTGAAGAATTAATTCTACATGTTTTATCTTAATCCATGTGGAATTCCCACGGAGTAGGCACTGTAGCTGCAGCCGCGGGGTCTGGTAGGAGCTTCCGCAGCCTGGCAATGCTTAACTGAAGACTTAAGGAGCCAGGCACTCAGCAGCAATCACCAAAGCTCGACTTGAGGTTTTGCCTGTTATCTCTCCACATAACGCCTAAAGATGAGTCTACAAGGCAGACTTGAGTTCATTAAGAGATTACTGACTGGCGTGGTGGCATGCCCCTTTAATCCCAGCACTCGGGAGGCAGAGGCAGGCGGATATCTATGAGTTTGAGGCCAACCTGGTCTACACAGTAAGTTACAGGCCAGGCAGAAGTAGAAGGAGGGGAGGGGGAAGACCCTGTCTATACGTAAGTAAATGAATAAATAATAGAATTACAGAAAACTAAGAAATGGAGGAAGGGTGAGAAATTAAGAAAAAATGAAACAAACTCCCAAGTGCAGCAGCTGTTTCAGAGAGAGAGAGAGAGAGAGAGAGAGAGAGAGAGAGAGAGAGAGAGAGAGGAGCCATTGAACTTTACTGTCTAGATTTTTATAGGTTGGTAGCAAAGCGGGCAGCAGCTGAGGTAACAGTTGTGAGATTGATAAGTTCTCTGAACTGAGCCAACGCAGGGCTCAAGTGCTCTGTGCACACGCAAGGAGATAGCTGTGCACTGTGGGTGTGCTGCCCACCCAGCTAGGGCCGGCTGAGAGCCCGGCTCTTAGCACTGAGCACGACTCTGAGCTGCTCGTCACCGGCTGGCATTGCTGCCTCCACACTTGCGCGTGTGTCTAATGCTCTTTGTTCTCACACTCACAAGAAGCCCCTGTCGGCTTACCACGCAGAGAAGTCACAGCCGCCAAGATGTGCAGCTGTCTTCCTGGTTGTTCAATTTAGCTCCTTGCCTGTAGGTGATCTGGAGGAGTCTCCTTATAAGTCTCTCGAGGGCTCTGGGGACTCAGAGGCAGCCGGCCTGTCACGACTAGCCCAGAACCCTCTCCCTCCTCTGATCTCAACACACCAGCTCCCAGGCCTCTCGACTCCTGCACTTCAACCTTTAGCCCCCCTTTTAACCCCAGATTCTGTCTTCACTGCAAGACATAGACAGCAGGTTTCAGTTGTCATCGCAGGCTCCTACACTTAGTGCTCACAGAGAGCTGCCTCGGTGTTATTATCCCCACTTTACGCTGAGGAAATGGGGCACAACTCCACATTCTTCTCACGTGTGCGCATCCAGTTGTGACTAAGTAGCCATGTTGACTGACACCAGTGTTGTCACTGGCTGCCCGAGTGACCCTGAACAAAGCTTTGGGGATTTGTCTCTCTCCTCACATGTACAAAATAAGAACCT
>NW_026068245.1:172519-177264 GCF_014885135.2 Alexandromys fortis
AGGGAAGGGAAGGGAAGGAAAGGAAAGGAAGAAAGAAGGAAGGAGGAGGGAGCGAAGGCAGGCCGGTCAATATGCTCCCCAGCAGCCCTTGCTCATGCCAGGTTTCCATTCCAGCTCATGACAAATGATATCGCACACTATGCAGCAAGCAAGCAAGCCTTTCCATGAAGCAATCCAGTCCATATACTGAGACATGGTTACAGTCATCAGAACACCAGCTTTCTTGTAGACTTGAGTGAGATACATCTCTCTAACACATACCACACCCTCATCCTAAAACTAGACCAATCCTGAGCCAGGCCAACTCATCCTGACCAGCCCAGGGATGCTTCCATCTCATGGAAGTTCCTGTTGCTGCTACTTCAGCCTCTGATCCCCAGTAAACCACACCACAAGAAGCCAGTCTATGATGGCAAGAACCAAATCAATGCATAGCATGTTCTACTGGCTGTAGCCCCTGAATAATTTTCTAAAAGTCTTGCTTGGCATGGCTGTCATTGTGAGGCAGAATAGAAAGACACAAGACACAGCTCAGAGAGGTTAAGAACACTGCTGTTCTTTCAAAAGACCCAGGTTCGGTCCCTAGTTCCCACGTGGAGACTCACAACTATCTGAAACGCCAGTCCCAGTGCACCCCAGGGAACCAGGCACACACATATATGGACAAAACACTCATACATGATGTTCTGGTGAAAGCTGCACCCCGGCCTCTGGCACCCTTACACCCAAAGAGTCTGGAAGGTTCTGGTGGAAGCTCCACCCAAGCCCGCTCCCCTATCTCTCTCCATACCCTGCTACATCTCAGAAAGCCTGCCAAATGATGACCCCCTCCCCAGAGATGCTCAAGACCACTCCCACAGGGCATTTAAACTGCCCCCCACATCTCTCTGGAAGACCAAAAAAATCACCCAAGAACATTTTACCTATTAAACCTGGGCCTTTTCTAATTCGGTTTGATTTGGTCTGATTTGGATTATTGTGTCAGTGGAGAGGCTCCATAGGGTGCAGGAACTTTTCATATATAAAATAATTTTAAAAAAAGACATGGAAAATATAGGAATATAAGAAGACAAAGGAACTGAACCCCTCATTCCAGTTGAGAAGCAAGAATTGCAGCATAATATTTGGTGTGAAGGCAGATGACACTGAGTTAATATTGCTTTCATATTTAGAGATTCAATGTTAAAATAACAATGAACCAGGCTTAATCTTTAAACACACACTAGCTTGGGTAGGGTCCCCATTCCTTTCCCCAGACTTTACTTAGAATCTTAAAAAATAAAAATAAAAGTGTTAATTTTGCTTTGAGTAAAAATATCCCTGTGAGCCAGACTATACATTTTATCGTCCTGCCAGATGCCTTCCGGGGCCCACCAGCTAGTTTCCTCAGCAATCCATTGAAGATGGAACCATCAAGATCTATGGCCAGGTGTGGTGGCGCACACCTTTGACCCCAGCACCCAGGAGGCAGAAGCAGGTGGATCTCTGTAAATTCTAGGCCCGAGGGTGTTAGTGAGATTCTGTCTCGAATACTAAAAAGACACAATGATTTCCCAAGACTCCGGATGAGGAGTTCTTACCAGCCCTTGGATGGGTCTTACTTTTTATGACTTTTCTTTGAGTAGCCATACCCCCATACTCCCAGGTGTGTCTTCCTGTTTTCTGGGTGTCTCTCTTCCTCTTAAGCCTCATGTGTAAGAATCATGTGTAAGGAATCTTGGCTTTGTAGGCAAGCCTGAATCGCTAGGGCCACCTAGTGGGAGACAGCTGACTCCTGAAAGTAGAGCTCTGGCCTCTACACACTTACATAAAATTTAAGATAAGTATAATCTTTATATGTATACATTATTATACATGTTCATTATTTTTACAGTGTGCAAGAGATGAGAGGCAGAAACAGAGAGGAGACAGAGGAGTTAGGCATATGGAGGACAGCTCTGTAGAGTCTATTCTTGCCTTCTCATTTTTTGAGGCTCCCAGGAATTGAACTCAGGAAGTCAAGCCTGGCTACAAGTACCTTTACCAACTGAGGCAGCTCACAAGCCCTCCCCCCCGCTTTTTTTTTTTATTAACTCCTAACTTTGCTTATAAACCAGCCAGTCCTAAATTTTTTTTTTGCTTTGCAGCCACAAATCCCAGTTTGGACTAACTGGAGGACCCTGAAGTCTGTGAGAACTCATCGGTCTGCTAAGGCCTCTGTCCCCCAAAACACTGACAGGTGGTCCTTTGATACTGGCCTGGGATTAACTGCTCCCTCATCTCCCCAGGTTGCTGCCTAGCTTGACAGCCAGTCTCCTTGTAAGCACCATACCAGCTCCTGTGCCTGCAGACTGACTCCCAGCCTCAGTCTTACGCCAGCTTGCCAAGGAAAACGCCTGTCCAGCGTCCTCACACAGCCACTGACCTTGGGTGTCCTCAGCGAGATTTCCCCTGCTCTCAACAGCCTGTTCAGCTCTAAGCCAGTCATAACACTCTTGGCTGTGTTATGCAAGAACTGTGCAAGTTTTTCCTGCCAGCACTGGAATTCTTTGTCAGGCATGATCTTACTGGAGGAAGCTAAACCAAGCCAGAACCCTTGGAACGGTGGGGTCTCAGGGAGGCCACTGTGTTTTGGAGGCACTATGGACTTGTAAGCAATCGGATGCATAAACAAGGCTGATCTAGGGGACGAATGAACAAACAGAGCTGGTTTCCCCCAAAAGGGATGCCCCCCCAGGAACGGGCAGCAGGCAGGAACTCAAGCCAAGATGCAACCATGAGAACAGAGGCCCTGGGAATTCACAGACATATCAGGGAGGGCACTGGGCTCCCGGCAGGCCGTGGGAGAGAGGCAGGCGCCAAATCTCCTATTGACCCTGGCTTGACATCTGGGTAACATCTGTTATACAAAAGAGCTGTCCCCAGCCAGAAAGCCACAACCTCGGCAAGTCTTTCAAACACCCGGCAGGAAAAGTGGGGGTTAAATGGTGCTAGATTCTTTCCTGGAGTCCTGGGCTTGGCTACACACCAGACACACCCCAAAATACTCAAGTCTACCAGACATAATGATAACCTAATATTTAACGCTTTCTCGGTATATGCTAGTGAACCATCACTTCATTTTTTATTTATATGGTGCTTGTGTGCATGCACACGTGTATATACACATGCCACAGTGCATGGGGGGAGGTCAGAGGACAACGCAGGGGAGTTGGTTCTCTCCTTCCACCCTCTAGGTTCCAAGGATGCAACTCAGGTCATTAGGTTTGGCAGCAAACACCTTTACTCGCTGAATCATCTAATCAACCTTACACGTGTATTGATTTCTGCAGTCTATGTTGTGACTCCGCACAGGGGTTATTCCTAGTAGCTTAGGGGTAAGAACTTGATTCCTGGGCCTATGAGACGGCCAACAGGTGAAGATGCTCGCCACTACCTGGGCCTGTGAGACGGCCAGCAGGTGAGGATGCTCGCCACTAAGAGAGACAGATTTCCACGGCAACATTTTAAAATATTTTACTTACTATGGCACATGTGTGGAGATCAGAGGATGATTGGGGGTATTGTTGTTCCATCATGTGGGTCCCCCGAACTGAATACAGGTCATCAGATTCTACCAGCAGGTGCCTTTATCCTCTGAGTCATCTCTGAACAACACCTCACCCAAATTTGTAATTAACAATTTCATCTAAAAAAAGATACAACATTGACTGCTGCCCTCACTATACGTGTGCATGCGTGTTCACAGGTGCCATGTAGGCAAACGATCCGAGTTTGATTCCCAGGACCACAGTAGAGGGAGAGAACTGAGTCCTGAAAGATGTCCTCTGACCACGTGCACGCATCGTGACATATGCACATACATCCACAACATAAATCAATGTAAATGCAATGTTAAAAATGAGGAGGAGCGTGACTAAGGAGGACACTGATGCCAATGTCTGGCCTCCACATGCACACACACACACGAGTGCACACACATATATGCACACACACACACACAAAAGCACTAATTGCCCGGAGTTGGTCATTGCACAGTATATAATATATGCATGAATCAAACCACCACACTGCAACACATAACCATGTGTGATTATTGCCACATCAGTGAAATACAAGTGCAGGGGTGCCCTTCCATGGTTAGAGCACAGGAAAGGTTCCGAGAGCCATCGTCATCACTGCTAATAAACAAGTGAACAGGCAAAAAGGATTCTTTAACAGATTAGAAACAGAGCTGGGAGCATGGCTCTGACAGCAAAGTTCCTTCCACACAAACACGAAGACCCACTAGGATCCCCAGCACTCGTGTAAACGCTGGGCACAGTGTCTGGAACCCCAGTAGTGGGGAGGTGGAGACAGGAGGATCCTTGGCATCAATGAGGTCCAGGTTCACCGAATGACCCTGTCTCAAAAATATAAGATGGAGGCCTAGAGAGACGGCTGAGGAGTTAAGGGCACTTACCACTCGGGCAGAGCACCCAGGTTCAGGTATCAGCACCCACATGCTGGCTGACAAGACCATGGACAGCGCCAGGTCCAGGGGTTGGATGCCCTCTCTGACCTCTCTGGCACTGCATACACATGATACACAGACATGTACTCCGCACTCACATAAAATAAGCAAATATTAAATATATAATGTATACATATTACCTATATATGCATATGTTACATATACATATATACTATATATATGATAGGGAGCTGGAAAGATGGCTCAGCCATTCAAAACCAGGTTCAATAATAATAATAATAATAATAATAAT
>NW_026068245.1:183550-195878 GCF_014885135.2 Alexandromys fortis
CTTATTTTCTCTATGGTGTCCTCAGAATCTGAGATTCTTTCTTCTATCTCTTGTATTCTATTGATTATGCTTGTTTCTGTAGACTCTGCTCATTGACCTAGATTTTCCATATCCAGCTGGTCCTCAATTTGTGTTTTCTTCCTTGCTTCCATTTCAGTTTTCAATTCTTGAACTGTTTCCATTACCTGTTTGATCATTTTTTCTTGGTTTCCCAGGGTATCATGTACATATTTACTCATTTCTTCAAACTTTGTTATACTTCTCATCCATTTCTATAAGGGCATTTTTTACATGTCGTTTAAGGGACTCTATTGCTTTCATAAAGTCAATTTTTTTCCACTTCTTCTGTGTTAGGGTGTTCAAGTCCTTCTGTCGTAAGATCATTGTGTTCTGGTATTTTCATGTTGTTTTTCAGATTATTGGGTGAATTCTTACCTTGGCGCCTGCCCATCTCCTCCTATTGATGCTATCTAATGGGTCTTTTAAAACCAGATCAGGTTTCCCTGCTGGCCAGGGGTTCCTCTATACAAAATGCCCTCGCTCTGTTTCCTGGCTCCTGCCAGGGGCCAAGATCCCTCTCACTCCTTAGAAGGGTCTTCAGGAACAGGACCAGGCTCCCCGTTTGCCAGGGACCTTGCCAACAAAAGGCCTACCTCTTTGATTTAAGTGTAGTGGGGCGATCTGTTCTCGGTGTTGCCACGCCGGTCCCCCTTCATGGTGTTTCTCACAGCAACAGAAACCCTGACCAAGACAGGGACCGTCCGGGAAGCGGATGTGGGAGAACATACACCTGGAAGTGGAAGACAAGAGGCCCGGTGCTGTGTTCTGGGTATGGCACAGTTGTTGCGGACATGACCTCAGAGCAGCCACGGTCCTGCACTAGACTGGGCCTGTCGCCTGTGAATTATGAACTGGGGGAGGCCGGAGGGCTATACCTCTTCGTGCTGAACGTTTGTATATTGGCAGACTCTAGAGAAGTGGCAGTTACTGTCTTCTGTTCCCTGTTGAACCCACCGAGCTCTAATAGGTACTTCAAAAGCCCTGATGAAACCCATGGCCCCAGTTAATCTCAGTGGGTCACAGGATACAAGAAAAAGACACAAGTGCCAGAATGGGACTCGGAGGGAAGAGGGCTGCTAGGTTACAAAGGTGGCGGGGTGGGGGCAGAAGAGTCGGTATGGATGAAAGCAAGCAGCGTGCATTGGACATGGATCAAACTGTCCGAAAACCAATTTAATGAAATTGTTTTTTAAACAAAAGGAAGAAGGAAGAGATTTTGGAGCTGGATGGTTCAGTGGTCAGAGTAATTACTGCTCTTGAGAGGACCCAGGTTTGCTTCTCCATACAGTTTACAACTCAACACCCTCTTCTGGCCTCAAAGGACACCAGGCACCCTTACATACATGAAGGCAAATTTCTCATCCTCATAAAATAAAATAAATGAATGTTTTTAAAAGGATAGAGGGAAAATATGCAACACAATTAACATTTTATGTACAGTTTGCCTTCATATGGATAGTATCTCTTAAACAGAGTGATAGTTCAGCTGGAAATGTCAAGAAAGCGATGAACCATTCCTAAGGCCTTTCTCCTTTTCCAGCTATAAACCTTCAGTTTTCTAGGAACCCCACCAGAAACTCTATTTTCAGCAAAACTTCTTAACCCCCTTGTGCAAGCAACCCTTTGAACAAGAACTACAATCCAAAGCACCTCTCATACCTTAATTTCTTGGAGGAAAAAAGGAATAATAAAGTGTCCTATCAACCCTTTGAGATATAAGTTGAAAACCACCAAAATGACAAGTATGGCTGCTATAGTCTAAAACACTTGCATTTGACTCTCCCCAAGAAGCCCATTAACAGGATATTCTCTTTTCTTCTTTTCCTCTCTCTCTCTCTCTCTCTCTCTCTCTCTCTCTCTCTCTCTCTGTGTGTGTGTGTGTGTGTGTGTGTGTGTGTGTGTGTATCTCTGTCTCTCTCTCTTTTTTTTTTTTTTTTTTTTTTTTTTTTTTTTGGTGCAGGGTTTTTCTGTATAGCTCTGACTGTCCTGAAACTTGCTCTGTAGACCAGGCTGGTCTTGAACTCATAGAGATCACCTGCCTAGTGCTGGAATTAAAGGCATGTACTGCCACTGCCCAGTGACATCTCTTTTCTATTAAGCTTAAAACTTTGTTAAACTTTCTTCCTAATAAACTCATATTCTGCTTTTTACTACCTTGACTGTGTGGTGTTTATAGAAAATGCCCCAAAGGGGTGGCACTGTCAGGAGATGCGGCCTTTTGGAGGACGTGCGTCACTGTGAGGGTGGACTTTGAGGGCTTTTCCTCAAGCCTCACTCATTGTGACAGCTAGTTGACTCCCTGTTGCCTGCAAGAAGTAGGAATCTAAGCTCCAGCACCACATCTGCCTGCATGCGGCCATGCTCTCTGCCATGATGATAATGGACTGAACCTCTGAAACTGTAAGCCACCACCTCAATTAAATGTTTTCTTTTATAAGAGTGGCCATTGTCATGGTGTCTCTTCACAGCAATAGTAACCCTAACTACAACAGTTCTGAAATTCTTTTCAGTGGTGATGTCAAGAATCTCATCTTCATCGAAATGGAGTCTCTAAAAAGAACCATTTAGGTTACAGCAAAGAGTAGCATGGAGCTGTGTCTCTGTGCCGTCCATACTGGCAATCCCAACACTGAAGAAGCTGGGACAGAAGGGCATGAACCCAACATCTGCCTGGACTCAAAATGAGAAAGAGATAGCGGTGTAAAAGGAAGAGGAACAGGAGGAAAAGGAGGAGAAAGGACAGAAGGATGTGAGGAGGAGGAGAAGGAGGAGGAGAAGGAGGAGGAGGAGGAGGAAGAGGAAGAGGAGGAGGAGGGAGAGGAGAAGGAGGAGGAAGAGAAGAAGGAGGAGGAGGAGGAAGAGGAGGAGGAAGAGGAGGAGGGAGAGGAGGAGGAGGAACAGGCAGCAACCCTGGCCCTGTTCACTCAGCTTTTTCCCAGATTCCTTCTCTGCCTTATTTCTAATAACAGCAGCAATGGTGATAGCCACCACACCACATGCTAAGGACAGGGTGCCCTGCATTCTTCTCAGTATCCCTCTGTCTTTCTAGAATTTCCCCTACATTCACGAAGGTGAAGCCAGGACAGAGCAAATCCCCAGGGCCGCCTCCCTTCCTTCTCCACACCAAAGATGAGCAAATACCCAGTGGTGGGTGAACTGAAGGAGGCTGCCACACCAGAGCTCAAGGTGAAAGTGGGGAGCCGAGCAAAGGACTGGCTGGAATGGATAGAAGGAAGCCAAGAAGAGGTGGCAGTGTGTTTACTTTCAAGAGTGGGGCTATCTGCCATCTCCCACTGTGACCCCAAACTGGGGAACAAGAGAGGAGCGGGAAGAGAAATCAAATTTTTCTCTGCTGAGCAAACCTCTGGACTTTATCCCAGGGGACTCCACAGCTTTCCCAGAAGATGGGCCTGTCTTGGGACACCCCGCCCCCACCCCAGATCAAAGAACGTTATCCAAGGGCTGAAGCAGAACTCCAGTTAAGTGTCCTCCTCTCTGTCTCCATCGGCCCCTTATTCCTCAGGCCAGACTCCACGCAGCTTGGCCTGATCCTGCAGTCTTCCCTGAAGTTCCTAATTTGGCCTGTCCAAAGTTTGCAACCCCACTGAGCCACCCCAGAGAGAGCTATGGGATGCTAACCTTGTTCTCAGTGCCCAGGTCCTCAGAAGAGAATAACCAAGAAGAAACCTTTGATGCTTGGCCAGAAGTCTCTGCCTGCCTGAAATTCCATATTCAAGCCTCCCCTTTGGGTTTAGGCATCATTTCCAGTTCCAGTATTACTTGAAAAAAAAAACTGCTCTGGAGATGATCCCAAGGAATTGGGGGGCGGAGAAGTACCAAGGGACAAATCGGAAAGCTGTGCCAAGCATGGGAGTATATTGGAAGCTCTGACAAAGGCTACATGGGATAACACCCTGACCAACCACGGTTTAGGAGAGATGAGGGCAGTCAAACCCAGCCACACACACACCTGGTGAAGCTATCTTCTGCCTCTTCTTCATCCTCGTCTCTGTCATTCGACCTAGGTATCTGGATACTTCCAGCTTATCCATGACGGCATCTACCACCACATTCTACCCAGACATCTACTGCACATCCATATACTCACATAGACCCTGCAGAGGCTACGATTCATTAGGGTTATTGCTTATTTCATTGTTAAATTTATTTGTTGGGTTTTGGGGGGTTGTTATTGTTTCAGAATTTTTTAAATTTATTTTTGCTTTTAAATTATGTGCCAAGGGTGTGTGTGCATGTGTGTGTGCATGTGTGTGTGTTCACGGATGCAGGTGCCTACAGAGGCCAGAAGAGGGTGCTGGGTCCTCTGTAACAGGCAGTCACACCAAGCTATTAGGCCTATTTTCAGATGAGAAATAGATAATAGGAAAGGTGGGTTTTCAGTGCACAGCCTTCATTCTCATGCACTGTGATAAATGTGTGACAGAAACAATTTAAGGAAGAGAAACTTGTTGACTCAGTTTCTGTAGGTAGAGTCCACAATGGCAGAAGGCATGTGAAGCAGCCTCTTCACTTACATTGAAGACCAGAATCAGAAGTGGGTAATTCCAACGAGGCCCACCCAGTGATCCTCTTTTACAAACTAAGCCATGTTCCCAAAGATTCCACAACCTCTTAAAAAATCCAGCAGCTAAGATCCAAGTGTCCATATCCATGAGACTGCGGGTGACAGTTCTCATTCAAACCATGGCAGCAACAGAAACCTTCATACATGTATCTTACACTCAAGACAATGTCTCAGAGCTGGGTGGTGGTGGCACACACCTTTAGTGGGTCCTTACAACAGTTGTGAGTGCTTGCTACTCACAACTGTTAAGCCATCGCAGCAGACACATCTTATCGTTAGTGACAGGGTCTGTCATTGAAGCCAGAGCACACCAGTAGACAATTCTGGAGATCCATTATCTCTGCTCCCCACCCTGCCCCCTTACATTGGAGCTACAGACATGAGCGACCATGTCCCAGCTTTTACATGAATGAGTGCTGCAGACTCAAATCCTGCCCCTCATGCTTGCACAGTTAATGTCTTACCAATTCCATAGTCTCTCCAGTCCGTGAAGAGTTCTTTTCAGAGACTGTTACTCAAGGGAAGGTGAAACATCATTTTGCTGCAGAGAAGAACTTCAGGGGCCAGGTGTGGTGGCACATGCCTATAAACCCAGCACTCAGGAAGACAAAAGCAAGCAGATCTCTAAGATTGAGACCAGCCAGGGCTACACAGTGAGATGCTGTCTCAAACAAACAAACAACATTCAGGACAAATCAGTATGGAGCACAAAGGAAGTTTAGTAGGAAAAGGGCTTAACACAAATTTAAGGACAGACTACTCAGGGAAAGATAAGGTACACCTATTGTGTTATATGAGAGGCCGCCCAGACTCCCAAAATAACCACACAGAAACTGTATTAATTAAATCACTGCTTGGCCCATTAGCTCTAGATTCTTCTTGGCTAGCTCTTACATATTAATTTAACCCATTTCTAGTAATCTGTGTATCACCATGTGGCTGTAGCTTACTGGCAAGATTCTGACCAGCTCTGTCTCTGGCAGGGCTACATGGCTTCTCTCTGACTCCGCCTCCTCCCTCCCAGCATTCAGCTTAGTTTTTCCCATGTAGCTCTGCTCTACTCTATCATGGGTCCAAAACAGCTTCTTTATTAACCAATGGTAGTCACAGCATACAGAGGGGAATCCCACATCATGGGTGTAGACTTCTCAAGGGAGAGTCAGTCTTAACATTAACCATATATGCAATTTCATTGACTTAAAAGTTGCATCTCACCTTCAGAGTTCTAGTTATAAAACTTTTTCCCCTTCCTCCCAATATTTTGATAAATGAGAAAGGTACCTGGGATAGGATTTTAATCTGAAAAAATAAAATCCTGGGTCATAGGATTGCACAAAGTCTTTAACATTTGTTCTTTCCTGTATATGGAAGTGTTTGTGAGATTTCTAGAAAACCATGGGCTAACAGACAGCTGGGACAAGAAAGGCCAGATCCATTTGAGCCTTAAGCGTGGTATTGTGGTCTGAATGAAAATGGCCTCCATAGGCCCACAGGGCCAGGCACTTTTAGGATGTGTAGCCTTATTGGGGCAGGTATGGCCCTGTGGGAGGCACAGGGGTAGGTTCTGAGGTCTCGGATGCTCAAGTCATGCCAAGTGCATTCACTTCCTGCCACCTGCCTGTCCAGATGTAGAACTCAGCTCCTTCTCCAGCCCCATGTCTGCCTGCATGCTGCCATGCTCCCCACCATGATGTTAACTAAACCTGTGGACTTTAAGCCACCCAGCTAAATGTTTCCCTTTATAAGAGTTGCCATGGACATGTGTCTCAGCAATAAAACCCTAACTAAGACACATGGCTCACAGATATCCTGATATGGAATGTCCTTCTGTATATGTGTTGCTTTTATTGGTTGATGAATAAAGCTGTTTGGGCCAATGGCCAAAACCAGGCAGGAAATCTGAACAGAGAAATAGAGAGTAGGCAGAGTCAAAGAGATGCCATGTAGCTGCCAAAGGAGACAGATACCAGACAGAACCTTTCCAGTAGACCACAGCCTCATGGTGATACATAGATTAATGGAAATGCGTTAATTTAAGATATAAGAGTTAGTTATTAAGAAGACTGAGCTAATGGGCCAAACAGTGTTGTAATTAATATAGTTTCTGTGTGATTATCAGGTATGGGCAGCTGGGAATGAAGAACAGTCCCTGACTACACCATCCTGACATTCTTCTTCTCTAAAGCATTTCTATTCAAAAGGAATATCTATATAAACAAACTTCACAGCAGACATGGGTCCTCTGCAGAGCAGTGAGTGCTCTTACATTTTTATTTTTGAGTCTCATGTATCCCGGACATGACTATAACTCATTATGTAGTTGATGACTTTAATTGAACTTTTACAATTATCTTACATTCATATATTGTGTGTGTCTGTGTGTGTGTCTGTGTGTGTCTGTGTATGTGTGTCTGTGTATGCTTGAGAGCATGTAAAGTCCCAGGACAACACTTTCAGGAACTGGTTCTCTCCTGCCATGATATGGGTTTGGGACTTGAATTCAAGTCATCAGGTTCAGCAGCAAGCCTCTTGCAAACTGAGCCATTACATAGGTTCACGATCCTGAGCTTTTAATCCTGCCTCCACTTACCAAGATGGGACAGACCAAAGCTGGGTGCAATCATGCCCAGTTCTATGCACTGTTGGGGATCAAACCCAGAGAGTACTGCATGCTAAGGAAAGCACTCTCCCAATAGTCTCTCTCTGTTTTTGTTTTTTGGGTTTTGTTTTTGTTTTTGCTTTTTCGAGACAGGGTTTCTCTGTGGTTTTGGAGCCTGTCCTGGAACTAGTTCTTGTAGACCAGGCTGGTCTCGAACTCACAGAGATCCGCCTGTCTCTGCCTCCCAAGTACTGGGATTAAAGGCGTGCGCCACCACCGCCCGGCTTCTCTCTGTTATTTTGTGTTATTTTGTGAGGCAAACAAATCTTTGAACTTGGAGCTCACTGATTGGGAGATACTTCTCTCCAGTGAGCCCAAAGAATTCTCCTGCAGACTCTGTCTCCCCGGTGTGGGAACCAGATCATAGATACATGTCACTACACTTGGCTTTTTTTACATTAAGTGCTGAAACCAAACTCAAGTCTGACAAATACTTCCATATATATTCCACGCCATCATATCTGTTCCTCTAGAGAGTCTAATACACTTCCAGGCTCCTCGAGCGTCCTCTAAGTAGGGTGGCAGTGTGGTTTTCTTTAAATGACTCACCTGATCCATTTAGCATATGCAGTTTGTATCAAGATTTAAGAGGCCTCTGAGTCATCTGGGAAAAACAACTGGCAAATGATCTAGGGAGATATGGAAACACTGGGCATTAGAAAGGGGTCACGTGGCTGGAGAGGTGGCTCAGCGGTTAAGTGAACTGCTCTTCCAGAAGACCCAGGTTCAATTCCCAGCACCCACGGCAGCTTACAACAGTCTGTAGTTCCAGTACCAGGACATCCAACACCCTCACACAGACACACATTCAAACAAAACATCAGTGTATATAAAATAAAAATAAATTTAAAAAAAAAATTTAAAAAGCAAGGGGGTTACTCCTAAGCAACTCACTTCCAGAGGCTTCTGGAATCTGCTCCTACCCTGAAAGCAGTGTCTTAGGCATCAAAGCTCTCTCTCCTTCCCTCTGGGTGACCAGTCGGTAGCTTTTAGTTGTTCTTTTCTGGTTGTTCATCACTCTAGAAATGTGTGACCACAATCATACTCGACTTCTTGTGCCTCTGTTTCTCCACGTGGGAAATGGGCAATGTCTACTGCATGAAGCTGGTGTGACATTAAAACAGGTCTCAAGGCTGGGGTGTCTGCATAACTATGGGGGTCTCAAGGCTGGGGTGTCTGCATAACTGTGGGAGCCTGCAGCTGACTCTCAGCACACACACAAAAGGCCAGGCCTGGTGGCACACACTTGTGGTCCTAGTACTGGGGAGCAGAGACTGAGGAAGTCCTTGGGTCCACTGGCCAGACAGTCTAGCCTAATCAGTGAGCATCAAGTCCCAGTGATGGGGACCCTGTCTCAAAGCACAAGGTGAAGGCTAAGGCACAGTCCATGCATGAAGCCCTAGGTTAGATTTCCAACACAGCTTAAAACAGTTACGGTGGCACATGCCTATCATCCCAGCACTTGGGAGGTAGAGGCTGGAGAAACAAGATTCTAAAGTAATTGTTCGCTACAAAGGGAGTTTGAGGCCAGTCTGGAATAAATAAGACCAAATCTTTAAAAAAATAAATCAAAAAATACGCCAGGTGGTGGTGGCACACCACCATTCCTAGCACTTGGGAGGCAGAGACAGGCAGATCTCACTTCAACTTACAAGCAAATTTCAAGACGGTCAGGGCTACACAGAGAAACCCTGTCTTGGGAGGGGGGGGGTGATGTAAAATATTAGTTGAAGATGTGTTACATTTGTTTATGCTGTGGAATATTTGTTTAATGATTAAAACACGTGTTGCATTCTTTTATATTGCATTTGTTTAACGCTGTGAAACTGTACTACTTTGCCTGTCTAAAACACCTGATTGGTCTAATAAAGAGCTGAACAACCAATAGCTAGTCAGGAGAAAAGATAAGCCGGCTCGCAGGCAGAGAGAATAAATGGGAGAGGAGGGTGCCAGGTGCCAGCTACCCAGCTACACAGCAAGCCACAGAGTACGGTATATAGAATAGAAGATAAATGCCCAGAGGCAAAGGGTCAATGGGACAATTTAAGAAAAACTGGCTAGTAACAAGCCAAGCTAAGGCTGGACATTCATAAGTAAGAATAAGACTCCATAGGTGGGATTATTTGGGATTATTTGGGAGCTGGGTGCCTGGCCCCCCCCAAAGAACTAAGAGTGAAAAACAACAACCAGGCTGAAGAGAGGCTTAGCAGTTAAGAATATTCATTTCCAAGGCTCTCAGTCTCTGCAGCTTCCGCTCCAAAGAAAGCCAGCACAGTCTTCTGACCTCTACGGGCACCTCGTGCTCACATGTATAGATGCTCACTCACCCCCACATACATATAATTTAACATGAATCTCTTTTTTAGTGACAGTTTAAAAAGCGGAAAGGCAGGAGACCAAAGGTTGACCTCCACATGTGCCCATACATATTGGGTATGTACACACACACACACAAACACACACGGCCCCACATATTGTTATTAACCAGCCAATCTTTTACCATATTCTAAAGTCCTAAAGTAACAATGAGATTCCGTTGCACCCCCAGTGGCAGCCCTGAAGTGCAATCCCTTAGGATTCTAAACATTCACTGTAAGTTTCATCTTCCCCTAAAAGAGTTTGTAGAAGTCAGTCCAAGCTGACTTAAAACACAGATGTAGCGTGTGCTTTGCCCTTATGGAGGCCTCGTTCTAGAACAAATTCTTAACATTCAAACTACATCATCAGGACACAGTGGTCCAGGGTGTCCTTCCAGCACTTGGGAGGTAGGAACAGGAGGATCTGGAGTTCAAGGTCATCTTCAACTAAACAAGTTCAAGGCCAGCTTGGGTTATGTGGGACCGTGTGTCAAAAATCAGAACTAAACAAAACCACCATGTCACCACCCTGCCTTTCCTCTCCGCATCCTTTCAATATTGCTGTTTATTCAGCATGCGACTGTAGGGCGTATTCCTGTGAACCACAGAGATGGAAACCACTGTCCCTCCGACAGACAAGGGTGGTCCTTGCCCCCATCAAGGAAACCTCTTTTTGCAACAGATAGAGATCATTCTGCAAAAGCACAAGGGGTCAAAATGCAAAGTTGTGAAGCCCTGTCCCCGTGGATACATCTACCAAAACACTGCCACACCTAAGGCTCAGGGAACATTTTGGAGGAAGGGGCAAAAAGACAGTAAAAGCCAGAGCATCAGGGAGCTTGCTCTAAGATTGTGTCTCCTCGTATTGTAAGAAGCTACATCCATAAAATCTCACCAGCATGGCTGCCTAAACATGATCTGAACAAGGACAAATGTGGTAGGGGGCACCTCATGGGCGTCAACCCCAGGCAACTAAGGAAGGCTGAGAACAGAAGATCTACTCAGGGAAGAGCACACCAGCTGATCACCTGATAACCTAACACCAAATGGTCAGACCTGAAAACATACATAGACTAACATTATATGGATAAGCAGGTTGAATTATTAATAAATACACGCAAACACACACATATATATGATATATATGTCATATATACATATGAAAAAGAGGCCATCAATTTGAGAAAGCATGCTAGCAGGGTGCATGGGAGATGTTGGAAGAGGGGGAAAATAATGTGATTTTATTATAATCCCCCAAATTAAAATATATATTTGAAAATAAATAAATGGAAGAGAAAAAACTCCTGCCCTCATGAAGCTGGTCTTTTGTGGATGAGATGGAATATCAATAAAAACAAACAAGCCTTCTCTAAAGTATTTTCAATGGTAACTTCTGGCAAGAGTAAAATAAACCAGGAAATGGGAAGGGGATGTGGCAGGGTGTCACACTGAAGTGTGAGGTCAGGACAGTGCTTGCTGAGGAATGATGTCGGGAGTTGAGACTGGAAAGACAAAATGACTAGATCCTCCTGCGAACACAGCAGGAGGGGAGGGAGCAGATCAAAGGCCCTGAGGCAGACTGTGTCTCTGTGGAACGGACACTTGCCGCTGGTCTCATCCTCACAGTCCTGGGGGGGGGCATCTGGCACAAGTTAGAGACCAACAAAGATGGGGTGAATCGGAGCTCGAATAATGACGGCCCATGGCACCGGCTCCTTTGCCTGCTATCTCTCCCTGGTAACGACAGTGCCAGGACCTATCTTAAGTCCCATAGCATTCAGGCTCTGTCCCAGGCTCTCAGGAGGGTGAGGCAGGCATAATGGTTGAGCACAGAAGTTCCCAGCCAACACGGGCAACACAGTGAGACCTGACTATTAATAAATAAGTAGGGCTGGAAAGATGGCTCAGTGGTTAAGAGCACTGGTTGCTATTCTAGAGGACCTAGGGTTTGGCCCCCAGCACCCTTATGGCACCTCCCAACCAACTGTAACTCCAATTCCAGGAATCAAATGCCATCTTTTGGCCTCCCTAGACACTGCATGCATATGGCACACAGCCATCAAAATCAGACAAAAGACCCATACCGATAAAATAAAATTTAAACTTTTTTTTTTTTTTTTTTTTTTGGATACAGTGTTTTTCTGTGTAGCCCTGGCTGTTCTAGAACTTGCTTTGCAGACCAGGCTGGTCTCAAACTCACAGAGATCCACCTGCCTCTATCTCTCAGGTGCTGGAATAAAAACACTTTTGAAAATGAATAAAAGCAAATGACAAGGCCAGGAAGATGGTTCGGTGGATAAAGTACTTACTGTGCTAACTCTAGAATGTAAGCTCAGGGTACCAGGTTCCTGAGTGGCCCACACACACTCTCTCTCTGTCTTGCTAAGGGTCTTTTTCTCTGTGTGCCTTGCTGTGTATTTCCTCAGTCCCTGATAAAAAAGCCTTTCTTTATAAGGAGGTGGGGATGGGGTAAACTGAGCTCAGATTATCTGAACCCACATAAAAGCCAGACAGGCTAAGCAGGAAACTGGGCAAAATGGCTAGATAGACTAAGTCAATCAAAGAATTTAGGTTCATTGAGAGAATCGCCTCAGTAAATAAACTGAAGAGTAATTGAGACACACTCATCAATCTTGGTCCACTACATGTCCCCAACACATGTCCCCA
>NW_026068245.1:195960-266048 GCF_014885135.2 Alexandromys fortis
TACAGACATACATAAAAATACAAGTAATTAACTTAAAAAATCTATCAAAGTCCCAAGGGAGATCACTCAGGATAAGATATCATGCCCACCACCACCACTGTCCAATCGATAAAACCACATGTTCCACCCTGGTGGAAAAAGGAGGCCACAAGAAAACACTGGACCTGTAGTAAGAAAGGGGAAGATGGTTTTGGGGGGGAGCCAAGGTTTTGCATATTAATTGAGGGATGTGGTTTCAAAGCTGATAAGTAGCAGGACCTTGATCACCTAGGTAGAAGCTACCCAGTTAAAAATAGTCCTGAAAACATCCCCACTGTAAGTCTAGAATCCATCCCCGGGTGGGATGGGGAGCTGGAGCAGCCTTAGGCACTGGGAGAACCTGGGAAAACAAAAGCAGTCACCTGTTCTACAGAGCCAGAGGGTTAGGGAAGGCAAGCCAGGAAAGGGGCCCAGGGATGGATGGAGGTTCCAGTATTGTGGTATCTAAGAGTTAGTTGCCCCCTCTGGTCTGGCATGGTGCCCAAGCTGTATACATGAACCCTAACATGTCATTTAAAAGTTCAAGACGAAGTCTAGGTTAGACAGCACACTACCTGTATCCCTAGCTGAACCCAGCAGAGGGAATGTTTGTGGTTGAAACTCCCCTGCTCCGCCTGCAGCCACCCTTCTTCCTCCCCTCCTCCCTTCAAAGCCTGTCATTACCCCATTCTAAGGACAAGTAAACCTAGAATCAGAGACATCAAGTCCAAAGCTCTCTCTGGGGACCAGGCCTGGAATTCTGAGACCATGGGTAACAGTTTAACACTCCCACAGTCTGGCCTGGGATGAAGCTGCCTGGAATCCCAGCCCTGCTCCACTGAACTGCTGGTCCTCTCCTCCATGTACTGACTCCTCTTGGACGAAGCACTGTGTCCCAAAGATGACCACGACAACCCCTTGGCTGGCTTTAGTTTTCACATCTGTAAAATGGAACTGGCTAGGAGGCCCACTCCACTCCTGGAGAGTTAAAGAAGTAAACCGAAGGGCAGATCAAAGACCTCAGACAGGAGCTTTGTGAACTGAGATTTATTCACTCACCCTCGGGCACCATGCCTGGCACACGGGGAGGTGCCCAATAGATGTTTGCTTGAGCAAGGACCAGCCCTCAATAAATAACAGCTGTTGTTGACGCGACTAATGCAGGCGAGACAGTGGGCTCTCCCCTTGTTCCACCCCCCTCTCCACTCCCCAACTCATTTTTGTCCCTTCCTCCATGCCCCCGCAGCCTCCACCTCCTTCTATTCAAACTCTCCTCTCCGCAATCAACTCCCGCCTAACCCCCCATCCAAGCAATTCGGGCTCCCCGCCCATCCCCCTACTGTGTGCGTCCTCTCCTCCTCCAACTCTCCGTCTTATTCCCCTCACCCCCGCCTTCTATCACCGCCCCTAGCTCCCCACCCCACCTCCCCCAACTTCCCATCCCAACCCCCACCCCAAGTTCCTCCCCAGCATCTCCACCCGCGCGGGGCGCCCTTCGCAGGGCGGGGTAACCCAGGCTCCGGGGTCTTTGGCAGGGGTCCAGCCTGAGGCCCTGGGGCGGCGGCGGCCGCGGCAGCAGCAGCGGGCGGGGTTTGGGGGTTTTTTATAACCCTGGCAGGCTGCTCAGGAAGTGAGTGCCTTCCCGCGCCCCCTCCCCCGGCCACGCCGCCGCGCGCTAGCTCCCTCCCTTCCTGCGCGCTGGGCGGCGAGACTGTGCGGCCACGGTGGACCAGAGGCCCCGGGCACACAGGTACCGACGACCGGGGACCCAGTGGGGCGGCGCAGCCCCCGGAGTGCAGTTACTATGAGTGACTCTGTGTGTGTCGGGTGCGCTGCATGGATCCCGCTGTGTGTGTGTTATGTTGGTGCGGGATGTCCCCAAGTGTGCAGATACCGAACGCCTGTGGGTTGGCTCAGGTTTGGGGCGGGAGGAGGGTCGGGAAGATCGGGGTCAACAGTGTATCCAAAAGGTTGTACTTCTGCGGGTTGTGTGTCCTTGTGACTGTCAGCATTTGGGAGCGACTCTGTGTGGGCAGATTGTTGAGGTGTGTTGAGTGTTTGCTTAACTGAGGCTAAACTAGTGTTTACTCTCAGAAAAGTGTCCGTGTCCGTGGTGTGTGTGTGTGTTTGTAGGTAGATGTGTGTAGATCCTAAGTGTGTCTGTTTGAATATTTGCATTTCTCTGAAGTGGGATTAGTGGAAATGTCTGTGTGTATACGTGTCTGGGTTTATTGAATTCTAGTTTGTCTCCTCTTCAATGAACGTGTAAACTTGTGTACATGTGTAGGGGGGTTGGGTTTCTGTGTTAAATGAGTGTGTGTAGGCCTCAGGCTTGTGAGTTGTCTTAGCTTGTGCACTTAGGCTTCTGATGTACATGTTTGTCCGGGCTTCTGGGTTGCCTGTGTTGTCTGGTGTACATGTGAAAATATGTGTTTCTGTATAGGTTTGGGAGTATGTAGTTGTGTGTGTTTGGGTTTAGTGAACAAGGCTTTCCTGCTATACAGGTGTGGTTGCCCTACAGAATGCGCGTGTGTGGTTGTTTGTGTGTCTGGCCGGGGCTGCCACTTCCCTTCGAGCTGCTCCTCTAGGCCACGGTACTCAGGCAGGGTGTCTCCCTGCTAGGTGGAGACTTTCAGACCCTCTAATTAGCAGCTGGGTGGTGGTAATGGGGCTGGTGACCAGCACAGCCCCCTCCCCCTCAGGCCTCCTCTCTGGCTGGGCCTTTGTCTGTCTGCTCACCGCAGCCAGGCCAGATGTGCAGTGCCTGAAGGAAGCCTGCTGCTCCCAGCTGATGGCTGCCTAGGCCTGGCCAAAGAGACTTCACCCTCCATTGGGAAGCGTTTTCTGCTGGGTTTCCCGGGCAGCCTGGCCTTCGGAGGTCTTGGTGTGCAGTGCTGGTCCCTGCACGATCCCAGGGATGGGATGGAGCCATAGTTTCCGGGAGACATTTCCTTCTCCAGCCCTTGCCCCCCCCCCCCACACACACACAAGCTGATGGCCTCCCTCCAGCCTGCTAAAGGAGGGGTTTGGGGGGGAAGGGATCAAGCCTAGGTACACACACACACACACACACACACACACACACACACACGAGTCATACAAGCTCATATACACACTGGTGTAGATAGCCCTCTGTGATCTTGTGCCCAGCCAAGCAGGAGACCCCTCTGAGGAACCCATCCTCAGATAGGCCTTGTCTTTCCCCAGACCTAGTGACTTCCCTTCAGTCCTGGCATCTGGGGGCTGTGCCACCCCTAGCAGTAGTTACCACTCTGTGGACAGGTGACCTCTGCCACCACCTCCCTCAGTCACTCACCCAGCAGAGCCCTTCTCCCCGCCTCTGATCCCCACCTGAGTCAGAAACACTGGATAGCATATGAAGTTATTGGGAGGGGTGGGAACTCAAAGGCTCCACAACTGGGTTCTACCCTGGTAGGACTAGAATGGGAAAGGGCAGAGGCTGGGAGGCTGGGTCCCCTGTCTCTGCTGCTCCCGTGAGTGGAAGTGGGGTAGTGAAGGCCACAGGGGATCAGAATCAGAATCTTTTTAAAATTTAAATATATTTAAAATACACATTTACGTGTGTGTGTGTGTGTGTGTGTGTGTTGGCATGAATTTATGTGTACCATGTTTATGTAGGTGCCCCTGGAGGCCAGAAGAGGGCACTAGACCTGGAACTGGAGTTGTAAGTGGTTGTACTCTGCACTGTGGGCACTGGGAGGAAACAAAACTCAAGTCCTCTGGGAGAGCATTAAGCGCTCTTAACTGCTGGTTTCAGATTTAGATGTCTGCACGGAAGGAGTGGCGGGAAAGAAGCAAGAGGAAAAAGGAGATTTTACTTTAGGAACTGAAAAAGAATGAAGGCCAAGAGGGTTTTTACCGGACCCAAAGAAGAGACGAGATGACTCAGCAAACTTTGAACTCCAAAACCTCATGTCAAGGAGGCTTGAGATATAGCTCAGTTAGCAGAGTGCTTCAAGCCTGGATTCAGTCCCCAGCTCTGCATAGACTGGGTATAGAGGGCTCCCAGCACATGGAACGTGGAAGCAAGAGAGTCAGAAATTCAAGTTCTTAGCTACACAGAAAGTCTGAGATGAACCTGGGGTATGTGAGATCCTTTCCTAAAAAATAAATAAACAGACAAACAAACATTGCTCAGGTTAGGGCTGAAGATCAACCTGCCTCCTTCCCTTTGTGCGCCTCCAGGCTGGGTTCCCCTGCCTAGTGCCCAGCTGAACTGAAGAATCCATAGACAAGGGTTCCACATTCTACTGATAGTGAGGACCCCAGAACTGGGGTTTGAGAAGAAGACAAAAGGAACCCACCACCCAACTAAGGGTACGCATTAGCCTGGCTGAACAAAACTGCAGAGTCTCAAAATATCTGTGAGACAGCCTCCCATTACTGGAAGGACCAAGCAGAAGCAGGGAATGTGGCTTTCTCCGCTAGCATCTTGGAGAAATTCCGGCTTCTCTCTCTGCTGCCAAACTGCCCTGTTTGGGGATCGACTCTCAGACTTGGCTGCAATGCAAAGAAAACAAGACAGTGTGTGATTAAGGGGGGCTTGGATTTGTACAGAAGAGGAGGTGGAGGGTGGAGACCAGAGGGCAGGGAAGGGGCTTGGCACAGAGTGGTTAGCCCAGAGAAGTGTCTGCAGCAGACTAGCCTGGGGCAGATGCCTGAGAAACAAGCCTGCGCATCTGAGAGCAAAGGCAAGATAAAGACCAAGGCTAGAGGGCAACCGAGATGACTCAGGGGGTAAAGTTATCCTCTGACCTCCATACACACAAAATAAAGGGATGTAATTTTTAAAAAATTAAAGAGCAAAGCTAGGAAAGTAGGGTGAAGGTAAAGCCTCTGGGAATACGTGACCACAGTGTGGGACATTAACAGCCTACCTCTAAGGAAGGCATGGTGGTGCACATCTCTGATCCCAGCATTAGGGAGGCAGAGACAGGTGGATCTCTGAGTTCAAAGCCAGCCTGATCAAAAGAGTGAGTAGCAGTATAGCCAGGGCTATACCAAGAGGCCTTGTCTGGAAAAACCAGAAGGGGGACATACAAACTACCTGTAGCCAGGGATCCAAAGCCAGATCCCAAGATAATGGGGGACTTGAAGAAGCCTGAAAGATCTTAGTGCCTGCCTTGGTCTTAACTACAGATTGGAAATTCTCCCTGACCATTGCCCCAGCTTTCAAATGCCCTGAGTTTTTTGTTTGGCTTCAGGGATTGGTTTGCTTGCTTACTTTGTTTTTTTAAGTTGGCAGTTATTTTTGTTGTTGTTGTTGTGTTGTTTTTCTTTGTGTGTGTGTGCGCGTGTGTGCGTGCGTGTGTGTGTGTGTGTGTGTGTGTGTGTGTGTGTGTGTGTACATCAGACTTGGTTGGTGAGTCAAGCTAGGTCTCGCAGGATCTTAAAGGTTTTTTTTTTCTCCTGTTTTGTTATTGATGTGTGGATGTGAGAACACAGGTGCCCCCCTATGCCTATAGAGGTCAAAGGGTATTTATTGATTAGTGTGTGGACTTCAGAGGGCAACTTTCAGGAGTCAATTCTCTTTCCACGCAGGATCTGGGGAGCAAACCCAGGTTGGTCAGGCAAATTTCCATAGCAAATGCTTCCATAGCAAACCTGCCGAGCTAGCTAACCGCCCACCCTCAGACTTTGGATTTTGCAGTTCTCTTGCCTGCTGCACCCTCTGCTCTCCATGGTTAGCTGTCTTTGTCCTCTGAACCTCTGCTTCCCAGTGTCTACCTGGTTTCTCTAGAGAGCACATCCCAATCTGAGACGCCCTCCTTTCTCCACAGTGAAGTGTCTGTCACCCCCAGCCCCACCGCAGCCTGGCCAGTCTTAGCTGTCAAGTGAATCTGATTTCTACCTCATTCTGAGGTGATCCTGGCCCGTCTTCATCACCTCTCGTCTACACATATAGACTCACTTATATTCTGAAAGTGAAACTCGCCAGTGCTTGTCTTGTTTTCTTTCCTGCTGTTATGACAAAATACCCGACAACAGTGATGTAAGGGATGAAGGGCTGATTCTAGCTCACGGTTCAGGAGTACAGTCCACCGTGTCACAGAAGTCAGGTAACCAGGACCTTGTAGCATCTGGACACATCACATTCACAATCAGAAACCAGAGGCCCAGACAGGCGTGGTGGAGCACGCCTTTAATGCCAGCACTCAGGAGCCAGAGGCAGGAGGATCTCTGTGAGTTCGAGACCAGCCTGGTCTACAGAGCAAGCCAGGACAGGCTCCAAAGCTACAGAGAAACCCTGTGTGGGGGATGGGGTGCAGAGGCCCAACCCCAGCTCCCTCCCTGTCTTTAAAAATTACATTCATTTGTCATGTGTGTAGGTGTGTGTGCATGCCTACATAAGAGAGAGAGAGCACATATGCACACTTACTCATGTGCCACAGACACAAGTGTGGAAATCTGGGGACAACTTATAGTCAGTTCTCCGTTTGCTCTATGGGTTTGGAAGGTTGAACTCAGGTTGTCAGACTTGGGCACTAGCTCACTTTCTCACAGTCCTGGATCCCTTGCCCCGGAATTGGTTACACCCGCTTTTAGGTTGTGTCTTCCCACTTCACCTCCCAGGTGATTCTAGATCACCTGCTTGAGAAGGTGGCTTCCTGTCCTGGTGTGGGTCCCCTCTGAGTGTGGACATGGTGGGGAGGAGGTGGGAGATGGAAACAGATGCTACAACTACTCAGGAATCTTCTGATAGAAGTGCCTGGGTCGTGGAGAGGCTTCGGGATGGCAAGGGTCTGGCAAAGGGGCACTGGCTCTGCTGGACAGTGGGACCAAGGCCCCTCCTGACTCAGTCTCTCTTCCCAGGAGACCGGTGATGCTGCCCAGACTGTGAACAGGGGAGGCAGCACTGCAGGGGCTGCCAGCAGCCGGGGCTGGGGAGAGACATGTGGACACGTAGCTCCTATGGCTTCTGCCTGCCAGATCCTCCGCTGGGCCCTTGCCCTGGGGCTGGGCCTCACATTCAAGGTCACGCAAGCCTTCAGATCTCAAGGTAGGAAGCTCATCCAATGGTGGCTGTCTGAAGGGAACAAGAAACTAAGGAAGCCAGTTGGTCCCTGAGAAAAAGAAAAGTCAGTGGGCTGGGGTTGGGGAATTCACTTGTCCTAGAGTTTATAGGTTGACTATCTAGTGGCCTAGATTCCTGAGGCCATCATCACTGGCTTCGGAGCAGGGACCCACCCCAGTCTCTGATCCCTTTACCTATAGATGAACTCCTGTCCAGTTTGGAGAGCTATGAGATTGCCTTCCCAACCCGCGTGGACCACAACGGGGCAATGCTGGCCTTCTCTCCACCTGCCCCCCGGAGGCAGCGTCGGGGTACAGGGGCCACAGCCGAGTCGCGCTTGTTCTACAAGGTGGCCGCACCCAGCACTCACTTCCTGCTGAATCTGACCCGCAGCCCCCGTCTCCTGGCAGGGCATGTCTCCGTGGAATACTGGACGCGGGAGGGCCTGGCCTGGCAGAGGGCTGCCCGAGCCCACTGCCTCTATGCTGGCCACCTACAAGGCCAAGCTGGGAGCTCCCACGTGGCCATCAGCACCTGTGGGGGCCTGGTAAGCTAAGGATTCTGGGAAGCAGGGGGAAATGCTCACGTCCACCTGGAAGTTAAGAAAAACATATGATCAGCAGAATGGATTAGTCATGTTTGCTGTTTTAAGTTTCTTGAGCTGAGCAGTCATTTGAGATGCAGCTGAAGATATGCTTAAAGGAATAAGTATAACCGCATGAGAGGCTGGAAGTAAAGAGATCTCAGCCTAGCATGCGTGATAAAGTCAGTAACAGGAGGTCCGATGAATGGCTCAGTGGGTAAAGGTGCTTGTGCCGAACCTAGAGCCGTGCAGTCAATCCCGGGATCCTCATCGTGGAGGGAGACAATAACTTCCTCAAGTCGTCCTCTGATCTCCACACACAAATAAATGTAAAATCCTTTTTTAAGGAATTAGAAAGTTTAGGAGGAATTGAAGGGAGGAAGGGGAGAAATAATGAGATTGTATTTAAATTTGTTTATTTTTTTCTTTCTTTTAAGGGTGGGGCTGAGTCTCAATAGAGTTTATACACAAGGCGTTGATTTCGCATCCCACCTGTACACCTGCAGTGCTAGGTGGTAGGCAGAGAGGGGCAGAGTTTGGAGGGCTTCATAGCCAGGCACTCTAGCCAGAGAACAGCAGGTCCCAGATCCAGTGAGAGACCCTGTCAGGAGGAGATAAAGGAGACTGATGGGGGTGGACCTCCTCATCTGACCTGTGCACAGGAGCTCAGGCCGAAGTTCTGACTCCTCCTCAGCTACATAGTTGAGTTTCAGACAAGCCTGGGCCACAGAGTGAGTTCCAAGATAGCCTGGGCTACATAAGATCCCACCTCAGAAAAACAAACAGAACCGAACTAAAGAGGGGCTGGGGATATAGCTGAGTGGTAGAGTGCTTGCCTAGCATGAACAAGGCTCTAGGTTTGATTCCTAGTACTGAAGAAGGGGAAGGAGGGGATGCAGTCCTAGAGAGAGGGGCCAGGATACCACCACCTGAACTGAGCTTTCTGTCCCCGCCCAGCACGGTCTCATTGTGGCAGGCGAGGAAGAGTATCTGATTGAGCCCCTGCAAGGTGGGCCCAAAGGTCGCCGTGGCCCAGAAGAGAGTGGCCCCCACGTAGTATACAAGCGTTCCTCTCTGCGTCACCCCCATCTGGACACAGCCTGTGGAGTGAGAGGTACTCCTATGTCTTTGGGAATGGGCAGGGAGGAGATATGACGTTATTCCTTTGAGGCGAGTAGAAGCAACAGTCTTTCCACCACAGAGGTCAGCAAGGTGCTGCCTAACAAGGAAAGACCCTGTTGGGGATTCTAGAGCTCCTTCATCTGCGAGCAGGGGACTAGGAAGGATACTGGTCCTAGGAGGGTGATGGTTTGAGGCGGGGGAGTGACCAGCTGTCTGGGATAGGAGTTCAATAGGGAAACCATTCCTTACAGAGAATTATTGTCAGGTCACACAGCTGTAGCGTGGTCATAGCAGACACTTGAGTGGCTATGCAGCCAAGATGCCAGCACGAGCTGAGAGTTCAATGGTAAAATGCTTACCCGAGTTGCACAAGACCCTACAAACTGTGCACACAAAAGCCAGGCTTGGTGAGTAAAGCCCTCACAGCGCAAGTATGAGGACCATTGTTCATAAGTTCATATCCCTAAGCACCCAGGCAAGTATGGTCGGCCATCTAAAACCTCAGGGCTAGGGAGACAGAGACAGGGATCCCTGGAGCAGCTGGATACTAGGCTAGGTGAACCATGAGCTCTTGGCTCTCGTGAGAAACCCAGCCTCCATAAATACAGTAGAGAGTCGTCGAGAAACATGCCCAGTGTCAAACTCCTGCCTCCACATGCACAACACAGACTCAAGCAACCGCTGAAGGGCACAGGCATTGTCCATGCAGTCATGTTCAAAACATGACCAATGGGTAAGAAAATAGGAAAGCTCTATCAAGTGAGCACTGGGAAGCTGGAAACAGGGAGGGCCAGAGTTCAGAGCAAGCACAGTCTACAAGGCTATCAGACAGAAGAGTCACCGCTTTGTCTCCCAGATGAAAAACCATGGAAGGGTCGTCCATGGTGGCTGCGGACACTGAAACCACCACCTGCCAGACCTCTGGGGAATGAGACAGAGCGAGGCCAGCCGGGCCTGAAGCGATCAGTCAGCAGGGAGCGCTATGTGGAGACACTGGTGGTAGCCGACAAGATGATGGTGGCCTACCACGGGCGGAGAGATGTGGAGCAGTATGTGTTGGCCATCATGAACATTGTAAGTGCCTTCCCCTTCCTGAGCCTGGGGTCCTGGGGACCTGCAGCCTCTAGGTGCCACACCCTCACTGCTGATCTGCAACCAGGGGCCAAAACAATAAAGCAGAGAGTGGGAAGAGGGAGAGCAGAGGTCTGTCTAGTGACAGGCAGACGCGTCACACCAAAGGTCTGGTGACAGATGCTCGAGATGCCTGCGTGAGCCTAAATGCAGCTCTGTCCCCTTCTGTCAGTGCTGCGACCCTTTGATGCACTTTTTCATGTTGTGGTGACCCCGACCATAAAGTTATTTCATTGCTACTTCATAGCTATAATTTTATTACTGCTGTGAATCATAATGTAAATCTCTGATATGCAGTACCCACAGGCTGAGAACGGCCGCCTTAGGAGAGCAGGGTATTTCGCCTCTCTGCCTTGCATTAAGTGCATGTAAAGACTACAGTAGACCCAGACGCTGCATTTAGAACAATGCATGGCATGCCTAATACACACAAGGCCCTGCCTGGGATCCCCCAGAGCCTACTGTCTCAGTACTCAGAGGCTGAGCAAGGAGGATTTGCAAGTCAAGGGATTGCGCTATGGAAAAACCTTGTACCAAAAAGCCAAAAAATCCCTCACTTCAGACTATGGGGAATTTCATGTAACCTGTGTATATCCTCCCAGAGCCTTTAAACTATGTTTAGACAGTATTATTTAGACAATAATAATGGGAAGTGTGTATGTGTTTAGTACACTGTGATTTTGTGTGTGTGGCATGTATGTGGTGTGCAGGTGTGTGTACATTTGTGTTCACATACATGTGGAGTCCAGAGGTTGACACTAGTGTCTTCATCAATCACTCTCCATCTCATTTCTTTCCAGTTATTTATTATTTTGCATGTATGGGTGTTTGCCTGAATGTCTGCCTTTGCACCATGTGCATGTATTGGATCCCCTGAAAATGGAGTTGCAGGCAGTTGGAGCTGCCAAGTGGGTGCTAGGGATCGAACCTGGGTACTCAAGAACAGTCAGTGCTCCTAACTCTCTGTTAACTGGAACTGTCCCTACAGTACCTCCATCTCATTTTTTGAGACAAGGTCTCTCATTGAAAGTGCTAAACTGGTTGGCCCAATGGTGAGCTCCGGGAACCTGGCAGCCCCTGCTCCCTCAGCATTGCTGCTATAGATACGGGTGCTGGGAATCTAAACTCAGATTTCCACATCTATACAAAAGCACTTTACCCACCTAGCCATCTGCCCGACATGAAAGTTTTTGTGAGATAATTTCTTTCTTCTTCCACTCCTCCCTCTTCTCCTTTGTGTCCTTCCACAGGGTCTCATGTAGTCCAGACTCTACTCTGTATTTAAGTGAGACCGGCCTTGAACCCAGTCTCTTCCTCCCTCCACCTCCCGAGTGCAAGGATCAATAATGTGCCATACCCCACCCCATTGTACCTATGTTTAATCTGTGCTGGCTGAATCCATGGGCTTCATAGTGCTGACCCACAGTGCTGGTCCACAGTGCTGGCCCATAGTGCTGGCCCACAGTGCTGGCCCACAGTGCTGGTCCACAGTGCTGGCCCACAGTGCTGGCCCACAGTGCTGGCCCACAGTGCTGGTCCACAGTGCTGGCCCACAGTGCTGGTCCACAGTGCTGGCCCACAGTGCTGGCCCACAGTGCTGACCCACAGTGCTGGTCCACAGTGCTGGCCCACAGTACTGACCCACAGTGCTGGTCCACAGTGCTGGTCCACAGTGCTGTCTGTGCCCAGCTTCTGTACTAGAACTTGATCAAGGTCCTGTACCTCCCTGGTCCTCAAGTCCCTCTCCTGTTAGCAGTCTACAATAGCTAAAGAGGAAAAGGGTTATGGTAGAGCACACAGTATATAGTAAGGTTTGATGAATGGGTTCCTGCTTCCCTGAAGCAAAGAAAGAGCAGGATGGTTCAGCGGGTAAAGGTGCTGCACAAGGCTTGACAACCAGAATTCTATTGGCAGAGTCCCACATGGTAGAAGGGGAAAACTGGCCTCCAGAAGTTGTCTGACATCCACACATTCAAGAGCATGCAAATGTATACACACACACATGCACACACAAATATAATTTAAAAATTTTAAAGACAAAGTTTAGCAGACTAATAAATGGCACACAATGTTGACATTGTCTCTGTGTTCTGTCCCAATCCCACATCCTTTGCTGGGGCTTTGAAAGTTCCCTAAAACTTGCCAGGCTTCCTGGGGATTACCAGTAAGGCAAAAGGGTAGCCCAAGACTCTCAAGATTGCTGCTTTGCCTGACCTCAGTCACTTGGGTCCACTTGGCCACTTCCTCTTTGTGCCTTATTGCTTCTTCACTGTCTCTTACCTTGGACTTCCACCTTCCTGTACTGATGTTTAATTGGTACCCTCAGACTGCAGAGGAGTAAGGAAACTTGTACATCCTTCATGCAGCCGCCAGGTGTGTAGGGGGAGCCAAGAAGGGGAGATGAAGGATAAAGTAGAGAGAAACGGAACTGGGACAGCCAGAGAGATGCTGGAGAGCAGCGCAGACTGGAATCTCCCCTGTGGCACCGCCAGCCGTGTGCCCAGCATTCTGCACGTCAGCACCCTCGTCTTTAAGGTGGGGATGAAGGGGTGCAGGCAGCAACCTTATCCAGCACCCAGCATATAGTAGGTACTCAAAGGAAAGATCACTGCTTTTACCCTTCAGTTTCGGGGCACAGGAACATCCATGCGCCAGGGTCAAGGCCGAAGACTGACACAGTGTCTTCCTCGGTGGCTCTTCATCCTTTTATATGTACATTTTTTATTTGAACCTTGAGAGTTTCATATGTGTAAACAGTGTGTTTTGATCATATCCACCCTCTACTCTCTTCCCCCACAACTCTTCTCTTATTTCCCCAACCATGTCTCCCTCCCAAGTTCATCTACTCTCTCCCTCCCCCTCTCCTTTTGAAATAGGGTCTCTCACTATGTAGCCCTAGCCAATCTGAACTCTCTCTGCCTCCTGAGTGCTGAGGTTTAAAGTGTGCCGCCAGACCCGGTTTGTTTGTTTAACCTGAGTCCAACTAGTTCTTCCTGTATGTGTTTGGACAACCAACCAGGGACTACATCCCTGAAGAAAACTGGCTCGCTCTCTCTCCCTCTCCCTCTCCCCCTCTCCTTCTCCTTCTCCTTCTCCCTCCCCCCACTCCCAGAAACCAACAATACTTCCTCAGCTAGTGGTGGGGCTTTTGTTCTCTGCCCTACTTTCTGAGAAAAGCTGTTTCACTGAACCAGGAACTTGTACATTCAAGTAACCTGGCTGGCTAGTGAGCCTCCAGGTTTATACCTGTGCCTGTCTTTTGTTTGTTTTAATGTGGGTTTGGGGAATCGAACTCAGATCCTCGTGCTTGAATAGCAAGCACTTTGCCAACTGAACCATCACCACAGTTCTGTCCTGTTGACAGAGGTTTCTGTCCTGCTCAGTCCTGCAGCTGTTCAGTCCCAAAGAAATACACAGAGGTCTACTACATTAATTATAAACTGATTGGCCTGTTAGCTCAGGCTTCTTAGTAACTAACTCTTACATCTTACATTAACCCATTATTCTTGTCTATGTTAGCCATGTGACTTGGTACCTTTCATCAGTGAGGCATTCTCATCTTGCTTCCTCTGCATCTCAGTGATGGCTGAAGACTGACTCTTTCCTCTTCCCAGAATTCTCCTGTTCTCACCGCCCCACCTCTATTTCCTGCCTGTTCGCCCTACCTTTACTTCCTGCTTGGCTATCTTATTAAAGTAATGCAAGTGGCAGGATAAAAGCCAATTATCCCACAGCACTTCCCCACCCTTTTTTTTTTTCAAAAACAAGAACTCTGAATCTAATATCCTTTGTTTAGCTTTTTGTCCAGACCATTATCCATAACATCTTGTAGCCAACACTCTAAACAAAGATAAATATCCATAATCCATTTTTGGAAATGTGGATGTAGTTTTCCAGGCTACTTCCTGCTGATTGGCGAGCTGATAATCTTATGGGGACCTAAAGAAAATTTAGAATTATAATGAAGTCCTGACTGGAATGTTCTCTGAGGCTTGATCATCTCAGCCAGCAGCCTTGAGGCAGTTCCTGATGTATAACTCAGACATCTGGGCCATCTGTTCCTATTAGAGATTTCTCAGGGGGGTCTTCCTTGATCAAACCTTATTTTTCTTAATTTAGAATGAATCCACAGCCTCTCATTTCCTTTGGAAACAAAATCAAAACCTCTTCTTCAAAGTAACACATCTTTTTACTTAAATTTTTAAGTCAAGGCATTTTCAAAATATATATGTTGGATTAGTCCAGCATCATTTATAATCAAATATTCTTTAGCAGCTTTTGCTCCTTTCTCAGCCATCAAACAATTTAAAGACAACACAATAACACACAGTATCCAGACTCTCTGTGTATTTTCCATCTTTTCGTAGCTTTATTTTAAAGTCTATTTCTTTTATTCTTAATTTTTGGCTTTTCAAGACAGGGTTTCTCTGTGTATCTTTGGCTCTCCTGGAACTCACTCTGTGTAGACCAGGCTGCCCTTGAACTCACAGAGCTCTGCCTGCCTCTGCCTCCCAAGTGCTGGGTTAACGGTGTGTGCCACCACACCCAACTACTCTCTCTTTTATTTTAAGGACTTTATCCTTTTTCTTTTCTCTCCCAAGCCTACATGTATTTTAAGCGTACTGTAAACCATTTAGAGATCTCTTTTGTCTGAATCTGTCCTAGTGTGCATCTCTAACCCTTTTTCTGACCAGGACCCCTTCTTAAAATGCTAAAGCAGCTTGGCTAGGACTAAGGCTGCTTTGTCTTTTGGCTCTGCCCAGTCCATCATGGCAGAAGTCCGTTCACTTTCTCTGAGACTGCTAGGTGGAAGCTGTCCTCACCACCCCAACTTTGATAGCCAGTTGGCCCATGCTACCACCAAGTAACTTACAGCATGTTGCCCACAAACTCCATTTAAATGCTCCATAGCCAGACCTCCAGAAAGAGTAAGAGTTCATGCTGGTTTCATGACCCAGGAAGCTGTTTCAAAACCGTGCGGCTTTTTCTTGTGCTACTTCTGTATCAGTAAGACCTCTCTTAAAGGTGCCGCAGCATGCTGCCAGCAAGCAAAACCCATTTGGAAAAAAGAAAAAATGCAGCCAAACTTTGTATTTTAGTGTCTAGAATTCCTTTCCAAGTTTTCTCAGGTTTTACGTGGATATAGTCAGCCCCACATTGGTATGCCAATTCTGTTGACAGAGGTTTCTGTCCTGCCGAGTCCTAAAGCTGTTCAGTCCCAAAGAAATACACAGAAGTCTACTACATTAATTATAAACTGATTGGCCTGTTAGCTCAGGCTTCTTAGTAACTAACTCTTACATCTTACATTAACCCATTATTCTTGTCTATGTTAGCCATGTGACTTGGTACCTTTCATCAGTGAGGCATTCTAATCTTGCTTCATCTGCATCTCAGTGATGGCTGAAGACAGACTCTTTCCTCTTCCCAGAATTCTCCTGTTCTCACCGCCCCACCTCTACTTCCTGCCTGGCTACTGGCCAATCAGCATCTTATTAAAGTAATGCAAATGACAGGATAAAAGACCATTGTTCCACAGCACTGTCCTTTACTGTTCTGGGCTCCTCTTAAGACTTGGTCTCTCTTGTTTCTTGGAGGTCAGGTTGCCAAACTTTTCCAGGACTCGAGTCTGGGAAACATCGTCAACATCCTCGTCACTCGCCTTATCCTGCTCACAGAGGACCAGGTGTGGTATCTCTATCTACACCATTGCTGCCTGATGTCTGCAGGGTGGTGGGGCATCCATGCACCTCAATCTTCCCATCCCCAGCCCACCCTGGAGATCACCCACCATGCTGGCAAGTCACTGGACAGCTTCTGTAAGTGGCAGAAATCCATCGTGAGCCACAGTGGCCATGGCAAAGCCATCCCAGAGAACGGTGTGGCCAACCATGACACAGCTGTGCTCATCACACGGTAAGGAGCAGGGAGACCTCAAGGGTGGGAAAAGGATCATTAGAGTCCAAAGAGGGGGACAGCTGGGGGTGGAGGATGGGAACTGGGAACCAAGGAGACCCTGAAAATGGGAAGCTGACATTTGAGCCCTAAGCACCCACTCTCATTAGGTCACTAAGTAATGTATTGTCAGCACCCCAGGACCAGCTGCTTGGTTCTATGGGGTACAGCATGAGGCTTAGGCATGATTGGTTCTGTGGGGGTACGGCATGAGGCTTAGGCATGATTGGTTCTGTGGGGGTACAGCATGAGGCACCCCAGGACCAGCTGCTTGGTTCTATGGGGTACAGCATGAGGCTTAGGCATGGTTTGATCCCCAGAGCCAGTCATGGCAACCCAGCACTGGAGAAAGTAGGAGGGTCAGGAGTTTAGGGTCAGCCTGGACTTCATGAGACCTTGTCTGGGATAGGTGGCAGGCATGAATATAGTTCAAGTGATAGAGTCCTTGAATAGCATCCATGAAGCCCTTGGTTTAATCTCCAGTGCCCTAGAAAACCATGTTATATAAGTATATACTTCAAATACTAGCACTTAGGAGGTAGAGGTGAGGTGGAGAGATCAGTAGCTCAGGGTCATCCTTGGCTATATGGAGAGTTCAAGTTCATCCGGGGCCACAAAAGACCTTGCAGCAAACCCTCACACTGTCCTCCCCAGAAGTGGTGACTCTGGCATCAGCCTGGGGGGGCCACCAAACCTCTCTGCCATCTGTTTCCACAGCTATGACATCTGCATCTACAAGAACAAACCCTGCGGCACTCTGGGTATGGAGTCCGTCCGTGGCAGGCACCGTGGAGGGTGGACAGAACCTAGCCAGTACAACCCTGAGTCCCCTGACCCCTCCCACATTCCCATTCCCAGGCCTGGCCCCTGTGGGTGGGATGTGTGAGCGTGAGAGGAGCTGCAGCATCAATGAAGATATCGGCCTGGCCACGGCATTCACCATTGCCCATGAGATCGGGCACACGTGAGGCCAGGGGACACAGGGTAGAGGAGGGTGAGAGGAGCTGGGTGGGTTCCCTCACGGCCTAGAGGAACTGACACCCCTCTCCTCAGATTTGGCATGAATCACGATGGTGTGGGGAATGGCTGCGGGGCCCGTGGTCAGGACCCAGCAAAACTCATGGCTGCCCACATTACCATGAAGACTAATCCATTCGTGTGGTCATCGTGCAGTCGAGACTACATCGCCAGCTTTCTGGAGTGAGCCACATCGCCTGCTGAGTGGGGGCGCAGTCATGTTGGGGGAGCTGACTCCCCCACCCCACCTAGTTGGGAATAACCCTGTGGTCATGGCCTTGCAGTCCCTTGGCGTTATAGCTGTTTTCTTGTTCTCACAGCTCGGGCCTGGGGCTTTGCCTGAATAACCGGCCTCCCAGACAGGACTTCGTGTACCCGACGGTGGCTCCCGGCCAGGCCTACGACGCTGATGAGCAGTGCCGATTCCAGCATGGAGTCAAATCGCGTCAGTGTAAATACGGGGTAGAGAGAGCCTTCCTGCTTTCCTTCCTGGGTAGGGGAGGTGGCCACAGGGTGGGAAGCTTCTCCCGGACACCCTCCCGGGGAAGCAGAGGGAAAGGAATGAAACGAAGCCCCTACTCCCAGAGTGTATCCAGATGCCAAGCAGACCAAAGAAGACCGAGAGTGTGATACTCAGAATGACTCTGGGCCTGGGGAGAAAGTCAGCCAGGAAAGGGTTTGCTTTGCCAGTCTGAGGTCCCGAGTTTGATCAGCAGAACAATATATAAGCTGGGGGTGGTGTTTACAAAGCCAGCACTGGGGAGTCCGGAGCCTGCGGATCTCCTGGTGCCCACTGCCTGCCAGCCCCCTTGATACATTCCAGTTTCAGTAAGAAACCTGTTTCAAAGAAGCGGGACAGCTCCTAAGGAGAAATAGCCAAGGTTGACCTCTGACCGCAACATGCATGTGGGTCGCTCACAGTTGGGCTTGCCAGCACACACATACATGCAGATGGACTTACGTGTCCAGACAGTTCATCTGAGGACTGGACTAGGGAGAGCCCCCTTCTGTTCCACACAAAAATTTACTTGAGGACTATAGCAACACCAGGTTCTAAGGTCTCTAGGCAGTTCTGAGCAACATGTCCAGGCTTCTTGATGGAAGTAGTTTCCCTAGAGATGGGGCTGTCTACTTTACTAGGTGATGAACTAGAGGGAGCCTTCCAGGGACTCTGACCAACTCCTGTGTCTTCCCTGAGGTTCAGACTCTCAAAGTTTCATCTTGGCATCAATAAGGGAGCTGGGACAGGGATGGGGGGGTGGCACAAACCTTAATCTCAACACACAGAAGGCAGAGGCTGATGGATCTCTTTGAGTTTGAAGTCAGCCTGCTTGTCTGACTTCATAACATAACAAGTTCCAGGCCTACCAATGCTATATACAGTGAGACCCTGTTTCAAAAATATGAGCTTGAGTAACTGGGAAGATGGCTTGGTGAGAAAGAACACCTGCTACATAAACACAAGTGTCTGAGTTCAAATGTCAGCACCCATATGCAAAAAACTGGGTGAAGCCATGTATCTATCCCTAGTACCCATAGTGCTGTGGGAGGTGGGGACAGGAGGCGCCTTGTCTCAAGGGATTAAGGCAGAAAGTGATACGGTGACACCAGGAGAAAAGAACGAACTAGGGTGCAGGGGAGCCGACTCCCAGCTCCCCCACAGCTCCTGAGGGCTGAAGAGCTGCTGCCTTCCCACTCTGGTGACAGGTGAGCCAGTCAGCTCCTCCTCTGCTCCGATCCTCATTCCCTCATTCACACTCTGACCCCTTTCAGCCTTGGCCCTAAAGACCCAGCCCAGCTCCACACTCTTCACTGGACACCTGCATTTACACAGCTAGTCCCATGATGACTCAGAAGAGCAGGTGTCTGTCCGGCCACTCCTCGCTTCCTCTCACCGGAAGACCAAGAAATGCACACTGAAGCAAGGGCTATTGACTCGGTGGTTTGGAGAGCCCACATGGCAACTCACAACTATCTGTAACTCGAGCGACAGGAATCTGACACCCTTACACATACATATATGTAGGCAAGATTCCAATGTACATCAAAGAAACAAAAAGAAGTAGGGTCTTACTACATAGCCCTGGTTGACCTGGAACTTGCTGTGTAGGTCGGGCCGGCCTCACCCCAATAGAGACCCACTTGCTGAGGAGATCAAAGGTCTGTGCCACTGTGCACCGCCAGGTATTTTTTACTCTTACCCCACCCCCAACACTGATTTAGCTGGTCACCACAGAACCTTTTTCGCAAACGTGGACCCACCTCTAATGTCTTTTGTGTCCTGGAACTTAACATGATAGTAGCTGATGCTTACCAAGCACTTGGTGTGTGCTAAGCACGCGGAAGCATCATTTAAACTCCCAATAAATCTACTATCCCGAGTACCAGATGAAGAGCCAGCTCTGGAGGGCCGTGAGTCCAACCACAACTGCAAGGATATGAGCAGCTGCACTCTGTGTGTGTGCTTTGAACTCCCTTTTAAGTCAGCCTTTTGCTTCAGTGTTTACATTTTTCTTGTATGTAATATGTGAAAGACACATGCATGTGGACGCCAGAGGATTGCCTGTGGGAGTCAGATCTACCATAGACTCCAAGAATCAAACTCGGGTTGTCGGGGTGCTTTTACCCACTGAGACATTGCGCCAGCATAGATATCTGTCTGTCTCTATCTCCCAATATCTTTCTTTTAGATTTACTTATATTATGTGTCTGCGTGAATGTGTGAGCGTGCACAGATGACTGGGGGCCAGAGGAGGGTACCAGGTCGCTTGGAGCTAGAGTTGCTGGTGTTTGTGAGCTGGGATCCCGACTCTGATCCTCAAAATCGGCATCCAGTGTTGTTAACTGCTGACCCGTCTCTGCCCCAAGCATCCGACCCTCCGCCCCCAGACCACTCTTTGACTTTATATTAAAAAGGACATTGTGCAGAGGAACTGTCAGAATAGCAGGCTGGAGCTGGGGCCGGCAATATGTTAAAACTGAACCATTTATTTATTTGCTTTTTGAAGTAAGGTCTTTCGTTGGCCTGGAACTTACCTTTCAGGCAGGCCACCAAGCCCCAGGGATCCGCCCACATCCACCTGTCTTTGTTCTTCCTGTATGTTTGCACCTGGTCTCTGCAGAGGTCAGAAGACAACGTTGGAGACACTGTGTGGGTGCTGGGACCTAAGCCCAGGTCCTCTGCAAGAGTAACGAGAGTTCTTCACTGCTAAGCCATCTCCAGCTCCCTCACTGGGCTTATACACTAGGTTCTGGGGAGTCAGACTCAGGTCCTGATGCTTCTGTGGCAAATACTGACTACGTATCTGTATGTCCACCACATGCCGTCCCCATACCTTGAACCTTTTATGTTTGGGGGAAATATTTTTCTGGCATAACAGAAAATCATTTACTGCATGGAAATTGGTTGATAGGAGCTGGGGTTGAGTTGGTAGCAAGCTTGCCTAGCATGTATGAAGCCTGGCTTCTGTCTAACCTAGCATTTGTGAGGTGAAAAGTCGGGAGTTCAAGGTCATCCTTGGCTACACATCAGATGAAGGCCAGCCTGGGCTACAGAAGATCCTTTCTCAATAAGAATATTAGGTTGATATATGTGAAGAATTTAGCTCCTGGTCACGGGTTATCTGTGTCCATTGTTAATCCAACCAGAGGACATTTGTGTAAATGATCTCACTGATACTGTCAGAAGCAGCCGGTAGACTGGACATCTTATAAATGCTAAAACAGGCACAGAGAAGGCGGTGAGATGCAAGTCAGTGCAAAGTTGAAATCTGGAGTGACATAAGAGATTTTACATATACAACAGTGCCTCCTTGTGGAGTGGAGGCCAAAAACAACGCTGGAATAAGTATCCTTTAAGGAGTCTCAGAAGTGGGGTTGAAGCTGGAATGGCTTTGTTTGTGGAATAAGTATCCTTTAAGGAGTCTCAGAAGTGGGGTTGAAGCTGGAATGGCTTTGTTTGTTTGTTTTTCGAGACAGGGTTTCTCTGTGTAGCCTTGGCTGTCACCCTGGACATTCTGTAGACCAGGTTGGCCTCAAACTCACAGCGAGCTGCCTGCCTCTGTCTCCCAAGTGCTGGGATTAAAGGTGTGCACCACCACTGCCCAGCCTGGCTTGATAATTTTATGAGTGGCCATAATACAAGGCAGGTGAAGCCGGAAAAGCTGGCATATCCCTGTGAGTGGCAGAGTCAGGGATTCTTTGGAGAGGATGTTGTTGAGGAGTGTTTAGGGTTGAGGGGAGCTGACCCTAGAAGGCTTCTTACAGCCATGGCTTAGTTCAAATCCAAGTTTCTCGTTGGCCTGGAACTCAGGAATTGGCTTGGAAGGGATCTGCTAAAAGGGGATTACTGATGAACCCTTGGATGGCGAGATTCTGAGAGGGGACATGAGACATGGCCATATCTGAATCTGGTGGTGGGTTCTCAGCCTTCCTACAGCTGCAAACAAACCCTTTAATACAGTTCTTCATGTTGTGGTGACTGACCCCCAATCATAAAATTATTTTCATTGCTGCTTTATAACTAATTTTGCTACTGTTCTGAATCATAATGTAAATATCTGATTGCAGGATCCCTTGTGAAGGAGTCATTCAACACCCTCCCCTGGGGTCGTGACCCACAGGTTGAGAACCACTGACCTGAAGGGTTAGAACAGTTTTCTGGGGTTGCTTTGGTTTTGTGTGACAAATGTCTTAGCCTGGGCCTGACACACACACTCACTCATCGCTGGGGAAAAAAATGACAGCTGAAACTCTTGCCCTGAGCTAGCCCTAAGTTTTCAAATTGTTCTCTCCTGAGTTGTTTCACTGGTCCAATAGAGGAAGTGAAAATCCTTCTTGTCTTCCATAGTAGCTCCCAGATTTTGGAAGAACCTGAATCAGTAAAATACGGCACCTACTTCAAAGATCTGAGTTAGACTAGGCTGTCCCACAGAAGTGCTGTTATATCTAGCTAGTAGCCATGTTTCCTTTTCTGTAAAATTACATTTATTTCTTTTGGGTGTGTTTATTCCATTGCATGCGTGTGGTCAGAGGACACCTTTAGGAACTGTTCCTTCTACCATGTAGATCCTGGGGATTGAACTCAGGTGTTAAGACTTGGCAGGAAATGCTTTTATCTGATGAGCCATCTTCAGGGCCTAGAGGGACCTTGTCTTTCTACTTCTTGGTTTTCTTACACTGAAATAGGGGTCACAATGCCCAAAGTCTTTATAGTAAGTGTAAGTGTTCCATTCATACTGACAGAAGAGAAATGTCAGGCCATGATCCTAAGGGGGGATCATTAAGACCCAGGAGGGTACTGGGTCCCCCAAGGCGTGCCTGTGGGGGAAGATGGGCCTGAGAGGTCTCCTCCCTTCTGCAGGAGGTCTGCAGTGAACTGTGGTGCCTGAGCAAGAGCAATCGGTGCATCACCAATAGCATCCCAGCTGCTGAGGGAACATTGTGCCAAACACATACCATCGACAAAGGGGTGAGAACTGCCTAAGAGCTTTCCCCTCGGTCCTGCCTGCCCAGCTTGAGACCACAGCCCCTGGCATCTTAAGCCATGCCCCTCACATTTGTTTAATAGGCCCTGGTACTGCTTCCACCTAAGCTGTATCTATTAACCTGCCTCTGGATTCAAGCTGTGATCCACTGTGTCAGACACCCTGCCTTCAGATCCAGCCCTTCCTCATGTCACACACCCCCAATTCCAGAGAGGACTGTGCCTGTAATTTGGGGGATGATAGACCGAGAAGAGGCATTGAACCCAGAGCTTTGCAAAGTCACACTCACCCCTTTTCCCTCCCCCACCCCTTTTCACCCAGTGGTGCTACAAACGTGTGTGTGTCCCCTTTGGGTCTCGACCAGAGGGTGTAGATGGGGCCTGGGGCCCATGGACTCCATGGGGCGACTGCAGCAGGTCATGTGGTGGCGGTGTGTCATCCTCCAGTCGGCACTGCGACAGCCCCAGGTCAGCCCTAGCGACCCTCTTCCAACAGCGAGGCAACCCACAGCATCCATTACCCACGGCCTCATCTCTCTCCACTGTCCCCTGCTCCTTCCAGGCCGACCATTGGGGGCAAGTACTGTCTGGGCGAGAGACGGAGGCACCGATCCTGCAACACCGATGTGAGTTCTCCATTGTCCTGCCCCAGCCACCCTTCCTTCCCACCACCCCCCATCCTATCCCCCTCCCTCCAGCCTAGCACCTCCCCTGTCAGCTCCCTCCCTCCCCGACCCTTCTCCAAATACAGTTTAGTGTCTTCCCCTTCACAGCTCAGTTCCCCCAGAACCAAGACCCTACTACTCACTGTCATCCGTCAAAGCCTGAGTAAGCTTTGTCACCAAGCCAGCATCCTCCGAAGCCCATCTTGAGTGTTTCCCCTCTGGAGCGTCCCACTGGTTCCTCCTTAAATGTTAGGGTTCCCTCTGGCTAAAGATGGCTCTATTGCCTACTCGTGGAGATGTTTAGGTGTGCAGGCCGCCGAATCAGAAGGGATGCTCAGACATCAGGGAGACATCAGGAGCAGTGGCCTCTGTGGCCCCCTGCACAGCGATTACCAGAGAGAGCATCTACACACCACTCACATTCACAATAATTTAATCCTTTTCTGCAAACCAGCTCCACCTGTCTCAAGAAAAGTTTAAACTCAGAACCCAGGCATCTACCCCCAGCTCAGCCGTAACTTAGTGAATCACTCAGGTCCCGTCTCATAAGCAGGTACAGTGGTGCGTGCCTATGAGTCTAGCACCTGGCTGAGGCAGGAGGATTTCGAGTTTGAGGCCAACTCAGCTTATCTACAGCAAGAGCCTGTCTCAAAAATAAATACATAGGGGCTGGGAAGATGGTTTACTTAGTAAAGTGCTTGAGTGCAAATATGAGGACCAGAATTCAGATGTCCAGCACCCAGACGTGAACACAAATACTCACACACACACACACCTTCGTGGCTACCATGGGTCATCCGCCCTCACCTGGACTCCTGCCAGGCTGAACAACACTTCCTTACCCTGACTTCTTCTCACACCTGCCCAGGACTGTCCCCCTGGCTCCCAGGACTTCCGAGAAATGCAGTGCTCTGAATTTGACAGTGTTCCCTTCCGTGGGAAGTTCTACACGTGGAAGACGTATCGCGGAGGTGAGTGAGCTTCCCAGAGGCCCTGGAACCCCTGAGGATGGCAGCAGTTGGCTTATAGGTTCACAGCATCTCATCTTCTGCCCAAGGAAAGAATGATATAATTCAGTCTTTGATACAACTCAATGGTACTTTATATGTAGGGGGAAATCCCTATTTCCTCTGCCCATGGTGTCAAGTCTGGGGTCTGTTGCTCTTGTCCTTACCTCCCCTCAGGCAGGGAGTTCCAGGGTGACCTGGCTCCAGGTCTGATGGGGCCATGCCCCCCAGGGGGCGTGAAGGCCTGTTCACTGACTTGCCTAGCAGAAGGCTTCAACTTTTACACGGAGAGAGCAGCAGCTGTGGTGGATGGCACACCCTGCCGCCCTGACACCGTGGACATCTGTGTCAGCGGCGAGTGCAAGGTAAAGGAGACTCCAGGGAGGAGGAAAGACAGGTTGGGGAGAAGTTTAGGGGAGGGAGAGGTCTCCATGATGCCATCAACCCACCACTGTCTTCCTGTGCAGCATGTGGGCTGTGACCGGGTCCTGGGTTCTGATCTCCGAGAGGACAAATGCCGAGTGTGTGGGGGTGACGGCAGTGCCTGTGAGACCATCGAGGGGGTCTTCAGCCCAGCTTTGCCAGGAAGTGGTAAGAATCCTTGCATCTACTTCCTTCCCGTGGCTGGGATCTGTGTTAGCCTCATTATAGAAGCTAAGACCAGTAACTCCTTAGACTTTGGGGATCCTGTAGGATCTGAAGTATAGTAGGGTTTTGGGAACCCCAAAGTCCTGGGAGCACAAAATTGTCCCTAATTTTCTTGTTGCTGAGACAAAATACCTCAGTAGAAATAAGGAAGAGTTCATATGGCCTGCAGTTTTCAGAGACACAGTCCATCATGGGTGCTTAGTTCTCTTCTTCCTTTATACGCAGTCTGGTCCTCTAGCCCTGGACCAGTGCTGCCTGTTAGGGTGGACCTTGCCACCTCAGTTAACCCAGTCTAAAATATCCACCCAAACACGCCCAGAGACACAGCCATTCTAGATCCTGTGACGTTCACAGTCCATGTCAGCCCATTGCAGTCATAAGGAAAGGTCTCAGCTACTGGCTTGGGAAATTTGTATGAATTGGGACTGAGGATCCAGCTCTCTCCCTCCACCGTCCTGGGGGCTTCAGGATGGTTACAGGGAGTCACTTCCCATCCTGTGAGTCATGGGAGGTCTTACTGTCAGGGCTGAGAAAGAGAATGCCCAGGGAGTAGGGATGAGATGATGAGAGGGTTGTAGAAGGATGACGGTTCTGAAAGTGTTACAGAGGGATTGTGACTAGGTGATATATGATTGTCAGGGACAACAAGTTGCAGAATGTGTGTGTGTCATTCTCAAGGCACGATTAGATTAGAGGTGGTTTGTTTGTTTGGTTGGTCTAAGAATAGAGCCAGGCAGTGATGGCGCACACCTTTAATCCCAGCACTCGGGAGGCAGAGGCAGGTGGATCTCTGTGAGTTCTAGGTCAGCCTGGGCTACAGAGTGAGTTCCAGGACAGCCAGGAAACAACAAAACAACAACAACAAAAGACTAAAACACCTGGGCTAGGGAGATGCTCAATCAGTATTGTGTTTGTTGTGCAAGCGCAAAACCCTAAGTTTGATTCACTGAACCCACATAAAAAAAAAAAGATCTGGGCATGGACCAGATAACTCAATGGTTAAAAGCACTGACTACATAAGCCTAACAATTGCCAGAACCTAAGGTGGAAGGGAAAACCCAGCTGCCAGTGTGTGTTGTCCTGATCTACCTACCGACACACACACACACACACACACACACACACACACACACACACCCGAAAACCCAGGAACACATGCACATAGAATACAGAAAAAAAGATAGAAAGGAGTTGGATTAGAAGTCAGGTGGCAGGATGTCTGCCATTCATGGTTCTGAGATGTGCGGTAGGGAATAGCAAGAGGAGTCAATGTAGGTGACCTGGGAGAGGCAATAAGCTGTCAAGAGAAACAAAAAGGGCACTGGGTTGGGAGACAGAATGAAGATCTCATAGGATGTTAAAATGATAAGAGAATGAGGAAAAAGAGGGAAGTCTGAGGGGTTCTTCGGCCTAAGAACCCCTGATCCCAACCCCTGGAGTGTCCACAGTGCTCTAGTGGTAAGATACTGAGTTGACCTTTAATCCTGTCACTAGGGAGGCAGAGGCAGGCCAGCCTGAGTTCAAGGCCAGCCTGGTCTACAGAGTAAGTTCCAGAATAGCCAGGGCTGTTACACAGAGAAACTGTCTTACAAAACAAAACAAACAAAAAAGACATGGACTAGACTAGGGAACAGAAACACAACCCAAGGGGAAGGTGATTGCAGAATCCAGCACACAGGACAATGTGGGGGTCCAGGCATAGACACTAAGAATCTTGGGAGAATGGGTGAGCAGAGATGTAGTGGTCACAGATGGGCAGTCAGTGGTGGTGCTTTATGGTGCTCAAATCTCATTCACCTGTATAGATTGCAGCTTCCATGATACCCTTTTCCCTCTGCCTCAGTTCAACCTCGCTGCTCAATGGGCATGGGGAATTGGATTCACCCATTCTAAGGCAGACAAATTTGGGCTCAAATCCCAGCCAACCATTTCTTGCCTGTAAACCCCTGGTGAACTGCACAGCTTCCCTGAGCCCCGGTTTTATAATGTAAATGAACACAATGAGAGGGGCAGATGGTTTGGTCAGTAACGTGCAAGCAAGGGAACTTAAATTTGATCCCCAGGACCCACATGTGGAAGGAGAAAGCAGACTCCTTAAAATTTTCCTCCAGTCTACACACACGGTACTCGTGCATCTCCCCCTCCCCCTCACACACACACACACACACACACACACACACACACACACACGGGTCGGGGGAGGAGAACATGATGGTTCCATACTTCATAAGGTCCAGATGAATTTGCCATGATATAAGCTCTAAGCATGTAGCATGAGGTGGCTAGCTGCAGCCCTAAGTGTGAGCAATGAGGGGGAGGGACGCAGGGGCATGTGGAGGCAGGCTGAGGGGATGACAGCAGAACTCCACCACCCAGGGTATGAGGACGTCGTCTGGATCCCCAAAGGCTCCGTCCACATTTTCATCCAATATCTGAACCTGTCCCTTAGCCACCTGGGTAAGTAAGATGGGATGAGAATTGTGATTCCATGGGAGTTGGAGGGCAGGCAGAGTGACTTCACTTCTGACCCATGTGCTCTACCTCAGCCCTAAAAGGGGACCAGGAATCTCTGCTACTGGAGGGGCTACCTGGGACCCCCCAACCTCACCGCCTTCCCTTGGCTGGGACCACCTTTCATCTACGTCAGGGTCCAGATCAGGCCCAGAGCCTAGAAGCCCTGGGGCCCATTAATGCATCTCTCATTGTCATGGTAACAATGAAGCTGGGGGCAAAGTCCGGGAGTACCTGAGTGTCCTGTGGGGATGGGAAGTCCATGACATGGCCATGGCTGTTCCCTGTACCCGCAGGTGCTGGCCCAGGCAGAGCTGCCTGCCCTCCACTACCGCTTCAACGCGCCCATTGCCCGGGATGCGCTGCCTCCCTACTCCTGGCACTACACCCCCTGGACCAAGTGCTCAGCCCAGTGCGCAGGCGGTGAGGCCAGAGTGTGGGCCCGGGACCAGCACGGCAGCCACCCTGAGCACCTCTGGGCTGGCCAGGACTGAGAGAGCTCCTCCCTTCCCCCAGGCAGCCAGGTTCAAGTGGTGGAGTGCCGAAATCAGCTGGACAGCTCAGCGGTGGCCCCACACTACTGCAGCGCCCACAGCAAATTGCCTAACCGGCAGCGTGCCTGCAACACAGAACCATGCCCACCAGAGTAAGTGCGCGCTGTGGAACAAGGTGGGAGTGTTCTCTGCAGTCAGGGATCGTCCTCACAGGAGAGGGGAGAGAGAGTGGGTGACGATAGGGTGAGTGCTGGCGTTAGGGGATTCACGGGGTCACAGGGTCAAGTGCTCACCTGAGTGAGGGTCAGAGGCAGATTGTCGGCTGAATGTGGTAGTTCATGCTTGCAATCCCAGCTCTTGGGAGGCTTAGACAAAAGGGTTAAGAGGTCAGGGCCAACCAGGATTACCTAGTGAAGTGGAGGCCACCCTGAGCCACATAATGATCTTGTTTCAATCCAGTGAGGAGGTGGTTCAGTAAAGAGCACTTGCTTCTTGATTGTGAGGAGGTCTGACCCTAGTGTCTGCGTTAGATAGATCACAGATGCCTGTTACTCCAGCTCCAAGGGATTCAACACCCTCTTCTGTCCCCTCCACTGGCACCTATATACACATGTGTGCACACAGACACACATAGAAAGAAAAACAAGTCCTTTAAAATTTTAAATAACACACACACACACACACAGGGACTGGGAAAATGGCCCCGTTGATGTGTCGCAAGTGCCTGTGTCATAAAAGGACACCCAAGCAAAAACATGGGCACAGTGGCAGGTACCTAACCCTAGCTTAGGAGGAGAGGGTGGAGACAGGATCCCTGGAACTGGAATGGCAGCCAGGCTAGCCAGTCAGTGAGCTCCGTTCATTGAGACCCGCTATCTTTATTGTTTTTTGTTTTTGTTTTTGTTTTGTTTTGTTTTTCGAGACAGGGTTTCTCTGTGGTTTTGTAGCCTGTCCTGGAACTAGCTCTTGTAGACCAGGCTGGTCTCGAACTCACAGAGATCTGCCTGCCTCTGCCTCCCAAGTGCTGGGATTAAAGGCGTGCGCTGCCACCACCCGGCGAGACCCGCTATCTTTAAAAAAAAGACGAGGTGGGGATGGCATAGGATGACGCTCAAGTCACCTCTAGCGCTCCAAGTGCACACATGTGCATGCACACACATCTACAAACATACATACACCAAAAAAACAACTGATGTACTGAACCGTTCTGCACCTGAGCTGTCATGCACTGTAGACAAGCTTGTAGCCCAAAAAATGGGTTCTCCTTAGAGCCCTCCCTCCTGTCTGAAGTCTGGGTATAGGGCAATGGTGATCTCTGAGGGGAGCTGCCCTGCCCTGTGCAGCACTCAGACCCATTGCCCCACCCTCACAGTTGGGTTGTAGGAAACTGGTCACGGTGCAGCCGCAGCTGTGACGCTGGGGTGCGAAGCCGCTCGGTGGTGTGCCAGCGCCGGGTGTCTGCTGCAGAGGAGAAAGCCCTAGATGACAGTGCCTGTCCACAGCCACGCCCACCTGTGCTGGAGGCCTGCCAGGGCCCAATGTGCCCTCCTGAGTGGGCAGCCCTGGAATGGTCTGAGGTCAGCTTCCACCTTTCTCCCCACCCAACCCACTCTCAGTACAGAAGGCGCACGGGAACTGGGCTGTTTGTGTGGAAAGGCTGCCGAAGCAACCTTGCCCCAAGCCCTACTGTTAGCAACAGAGGTCATTGTGGGTTCCCAGGCTTCTGGACTTGGGTTTGGTCTGGCCCGTTGCCTATGAAAGGCGGTCCCAGCCTGGGACAGGTGGTGAGGCTTGCAGGTAACACAGTATCAGAGACTGGGCTGGAGGACAGCACAGGGACCACCAGTTACCTGTCCATTCCTTACCTGTCCATTACTTGTGTCCCACTGGCCAGCACCCACCCTACACTGAATATAAAACACCCGTTCTAACTGCAGTGCACCCCGAGCTGCGGGCCTGGTCTCCGCCACCGAGTGGTCCTTTGTAAGAGTGCAGATCAGCGGTCCACTCTGCCCCCTGGGCACTGCCCTCCCTCCGCCAAGCCACCAACCACTATGCGATGCAACCTGCGCCGCTGCCCTCCTGCCCGTTGGGTGGCCAGCGAGTGGGGTGAGGTAGGTGGGCACGGCCCTGCGGGATAAGGGTGAGGACAGTGGTCTTAGAGAGATGACTCGGTGGCTCCTCTCTTTAGTGCTCCTCACAGTGTGGCCTCGGCCAGCAGCAGCGCACGGTGCGGTGCACCAGCCACACGGGCCAGCCGTCCCGAGAGTGCACAGAGGCCCTGCGGCCATCCACCATGCAGCAGTGTGAGGCCAAGTGTGACAGCGTGGTGCCCCCTGGAGATGGCCCAGAAGGTATGTGGACCACGGGGAAAAGGTGAGATGGTGATTCATCTGCTTTGGGGCTCCTGTGAAGGTCACAGGGCAACTGGCAGACAGTTGACTCTGTCCTTCTATCCTGTGAGTCTCAGATTCAAACTCAGATCTCATATGACCAAGGGTGACTCTGCCTTCCAAGTGCTAGGGTTACAGGACTTCACCACCACGCCCAGTTTTTGCAGTGCCAGGGGTGGTAGCCAAGGCTTCGAGGGTGCTACTACTTCATCCCAAGCCCAGCTCAGGCACTGTTGATGTTTGGGGCACAGAAATCTGTCACGTGACATGTGAGATGCTGACAATGGTAGTCCCTACCCACTCACGGTTTATACTGCGTCTCCATTCTATGTGCCCTGTTTGGAAGGAGGAAAATTCGGTGCTTACACAACACCGTTTTTACACTACACCTTTTTTTTTTACCTATGTAATTTTTTTTCTTTTCTTTATTTTTTATCTGTTTTTTTTTGGGGGGTTATTGTTTGGTTTTGGTTTTTCAGGACAGGGTTTCTCTGCGTAGCCATACCTGTCCTGGAACTCACTCTTTAGGCCAGACTGGCCTCTGCCTGAGTTTGCAGATATCCACCTACCTCTGCCTCCCAAGTGCTGGGATTAAAGGGGTGTGCCACCACTGCCCAGCTGTTTTGATTTGTTTTATCACTTTGAGACAAGATCTAATAGACCCCAGTCTTGTTGCAGGGAGCTGCTTCTTCGTCCTAGCCGCCCAGAACCAAAATAATCACACGAAACCATATTATTTAAATCACTGCTTGGCCCATTAGCTGGGGCTTATTATTAGCTAACTCTTATATTAACCCATATTTATTAATCCGTGTATCGCCACACGGCGGTGGCTTACCAGCAAAGATTTGGCATGTCTGACTCTGGTGGCTCCATGGCATCTCTCTGACTCTGCCTTCTTCCTCCCAGCAATCAGTTCCATCCTCTCCGCCTACCTAAGTTCTGCCCTATCAACAGGCCAAAGCAGGTTCTTTATTCATTAGCCAAGAGAAGCAGCACAGAGACAGAAGGACCTCCCACACCACAGTAGCCAAGGATGACCTCCAACTTCTTGTCCCACCTGCAGAGATGACAAGCATGCACCACCACACACAACTGGTTCTTTTTATTAAGTCAGGCCTTGTTACCTCAAACGCCATGCTCAAGCAGTCCTCCCTCATACCTAGGACTACAGGCATGTGAGCCATTGCACCCAGCTATAAAATTTTTTGTGTGCAAATTTATTTTTGATGGAGGGAATTAGAGAAATTTAGATGACAGCAATGGTTCACCTTCCAAGACTGTGTCTTCCCAGTCTGTGAAGACTGCAAACGATCCATTCATTTGGAAAGAAGTGCTGCGTAGAGGCAAAGTGGGAATTTGTCCATGGCCCCCACAGAGGCTGTTAAACATCACCGTCTTCAAGGTGCTCAGTGAGTGCTCTCTCACTAAGCTGTTACCCAGCCTTTAAATTACAAATTCTTTGAGCTGAACTCAAAGGTTTATTGAAAAGCCAAAGGAAACAAATTCTCTTGGCATCAAAAGCACAACAGGTCTGTCATCTTAAGTTATCAGGGTGGCCAGGGCAGGAGGACTGCATGTTCAAGACCTGCCTATACTACAGAGCAAGCCCCATCTGAGCAATTTATCCAAACACTGTCAAAATAAAACGTCAAAGGCGGGCTAGGAAATATAACTCCTAGTGCCTGCGTAATATACTTAAAGCCCTACGTTCAATTTCCAGCAGAGGAAAAAAGGGAAATCCTAGAATAAAAAATGTTTTTCTCACTGAGGGTATGTCTTGGGCAGATCCAGATGCTGTATTGGAAATCCTCAAAATAGCCAGGCAGTGGTGGTGCACACCTTTAATCCCAGCACTCAGGAGGCAGAGGCAGGCAGATCTCTGTGAGTTCGAGGCCAGCCTGGTCTACAAAAGCTAGTTCCAGGACAGGCTCCAAAGATTCACAGAGAAGCCATGTCTCAAAAACAAACAAACAAACAACAACAACAAAAGAAAGTCCTCAAAACAATAACCAGGAGACAAGGGGGCCAGCGCAATGACTCAGTGAGTAAAGGTGGTTCAATCCCCCAGAACCCACATAACAATGAAAGGAGAGGACCAAATCCAGAGTAGTCCCCTGACCTTCATGTGTGTGCTGTGACATGCATGCCTGTTCAGACACACCATACACAGGATAACAATAAATACATAGAAAATACATAGATTCTCAAAATTAGACTGTGATGCAAGCATGATGCTAATCCCTCTGTGAGTGATGAGGGAACGGGTGAAGAGGAAAGCCAGCTAGAGCTCACCACCGCTGGGGAAATCGCTGACTGATCTCTCTCCCTTCCCTCCTACCCTTCCCCTCCACCACTGCAGAATGCAAGGATGTGAACAAGGTGGCCTACTGCCCCCTGGTGCTCAAATTTCAGTTCTGTAGCCGAGCCTACTTCCGCCAGATGTGCTGCAAAACCTGCCAAGGCCGCTAGGGGTGTGCAGCACCCGGAGCCACCCTGGAGCACAGACGAGGGAACTCCACTGGAGAGGGCCTGCGGGAGGGAGGGAGGCTGGGATTGAAGGGTGAGATGCAGTTGAAAGTTATTTATTGGGTAACCCCTATAGGAATCCTGGCTAGGGGATGGAGAAGAGCTGGCTACCCCAGGGACCCTCTTCTTGTCCAGCTGACGGTGAAAAGAGGGCTGCCCCATGCCGCACACAGCTTTAAGTCCCCAGCACTCCCCCCACCCTTTGATCGGAATATGTACTGTGAAGAGTGGGGGTGGGGAGGGGGTATGCCGGTGCCCTGCCCCCAGCACTGTTCTATCCCTCCACTCTGAGCTGGGGGGATTTATATCTGCTATGGGGGAGTGGGATTAATACCACCTCCCTGCGACCCTCCCCCAGACTAACCAGGGGCAAGATCTACCCCAACCTCTGCCCTGCCTGCCCCAGGGGGAGCCCAACATCCAGGCTACCCCCATCATGGTGCTACAAGCCCTGCCTTGGGGTCCACACACTCCTCACCAAGAAGCCTTACATCAATAAAGTTCTGTCTTATGTAGATGCTCGTGAGTGGGTCTGTGTCTCTGTATAGGCATACCATCCAGCCCAGACCCTAGGATCAAAAGGGAACACACAGCTAGGCTTGGCAACATGTCTCAGTGTGTAAAGGCACCTCCTGCCAAGGTAACAGCTATAATTTAATCCCTGGGATCCACGTGGTGGAAGGAGAGAACCAATTTCTATAAAATGTACTCTGCCTTCCACAAGCTTGCTGTGGCATATGTGCTCACACACACGAATGAATAAACAAAATAAAAGCTCTTAAAAGTGGGGCACATGCCCACACTTCCTAATCAGTCATCCCTAGCAGAGAGAGAGAACTCTGGCCACTACAAATAAAAACCTATCAATAGGGCTGGAGAGATGGCTCAGTGGTTAAGAGCATTGTCTGCTCTTCCAAAGGTCCTGGGTTCAATTCCCAGCAACCACATGGTGGCTCACAACCATCTGTAATGAGATCTGGTGCCCTCTTCTGGCCTGCAGACACGCACACAGACAGAATATTGTATACATAATAAATAAATAAACTTTTTTTAAAAAAAAAACTATCAATAGCCAGATGGTGGCACACCCATTTTTAATCCCAGCATTCAGGAGGCAGAGGCAGGTGGCTCTCTAAGTTCAGGGCCAGCCTGGTCTACAAGACAAGTTCCAAGACAGCCAGGGCTACACAGAGAAACCCTTTCTCGAAGAACAAGCAAATTTATTTTAAGACAAAAGTGCAGTTTACAGAAGCTTTCAAAGATCCAGTCTCCTTGTACTCCCGACCAAATATGATCATTCTGCACCTTTCTACATACTGAGTTGTGCTACTGCCCCTGGATATTGGAGACAAGACTTCCCAGCTATGGCCAGGAGGGGGCACGCCTCATCAAGAGAGCACAGGATGCAGAGACATCCCAGTCCTCAGACATAAACCAAAGACTGAACATCCTCAGTGGGTGGTATGAGAGGGTGACAACCTCTTTGTTTTGAGACAGGGTTTCTCTGTGTAGCCCTGGCTGTCCTGAAACTCCCTGTGTAGACCAGGCTGGCCTCAAACTCACAGAGATCTGCCTGCCTCTTCCTCCCTAGTGCTGGGACTAAAGGTGTGCACCACCACTGTCTGCCTAGGTGACCATCATTTCCTCAAATGTCAACAGGACTCTTGCGAGATCTGGTTTTCCAAAGATCAAGGGTTGGGCTGTGTGGTAGGCCCTGCATGCTCTAGGTGCCGCTGATAGAGCCAAGTCATAAAATCGGCAAAGTCACAGGTGTGAAAACCCAGATTGGGCCAGGAGCAGTGGTGCATAGCTTTGGTCCCAGCACTCCAGAGAAAGAGGCAGGATGATTTCTGTGAGTGTGAGGCCAGCTACTTTGCATAGTAAATTCTAGAACAGTCAGAATTACATATGAGACTGTCTCACAAAACACAAACAAAACCCACAACAAAATACAGATTTGGGGCCAACAGGGGTGGAGGTGCCAGATAGATGGCTCGGCTAGCTGCTATGAGCACTTCCTTCTGTTCCAGAGGACTTCTGTTCAATTCCCAGCATCCACATCAGATGGTTCACAACTTCCTGTAACTCCAGGTCCAGGAGATCCAGTGCCTCTGACTTACACATGGACACAGACACACAGAGGCCCAAAACTGTGAACCTAGTTCCACTTTGTCTGAACTGAGAGTTTGAGGTTGCTCAAAATTGTTGACAACAACCAGGGCTGCACATCCTGAACTAGGGTGTGGTTACTTGGTTCTTTTGGGTTTTTTTTTTTAATTTATTTATTTATTTATTGAAGATTTCTGTCTCTTCCACGCCACTGCCTCCCATTTCCCTCCCCCTCCCCCAATCAAAACCCCCTCCAACATCAGCCCAAAGAGCAAACAGGGTCCCTGCCCTGTGGGAAGTCCAAGGACCACCCACCTCCATCCAGGTCTAGTAAGGTGAGCATCCAAACTGCCTAGGCTCCCACAAAGCCAGTACGTGCAGTAGGATCAAAAACCCATTGCCATTGTTCTTGAGTTCTCAGTAGTTCTCATTGTCTGCTATGTTCATACTTGGTTCTTTTGATATTTAAGATGGCCCATACAGTTGGATCTACCCCACCCTGACCAATGGTCAGGATATTCAAACATACTTCTGCTCCTTCTTTTGAAATAGAAGGTTTGACCTTGGGAGTAGCTGCCTTCAGAGCTCTTGGTCTAGGGCGGGTTCACTGCCTAAACAACAGAATGTTTATGACTTGAGACAGCAAGTATTGAAGCACATAACTGCTCTAGTTGTTCTTGTCATGTGTTAAAGCAGTCTTTTGTCTTTTCCCCTGTGGTACTGGAGTATAAAAGTGTAAGGAAAATTAAACGCAGGCCATTTCAGTATTCACTGGAACTCCCTCCGATGCTATCCTGTGTTTTGTTTTATTGTTTTCATCCGCATCTTTGTCATCTTAATTTTCTTATCCCAGTGTCCCTACTCCGGTAAGTGGTATTTTTGTTGAAGCTGGTCTCCAACACACACACTTATGAGTACAATTACTTAAAGTAAATCTTTTTTTTTTAAGGCCAGATTTGGCACTAGGAAGATGACCCTTTTCACACAAGCATCAGGACTTGAGTTTGAATCCCCAGACAGACCTCCCCATAAAGCCAGATAATGGTGGCAAATACCTGCAACCCCAGTGCTCCACATCAAGATGGGAGGTAGAGACAGGAGAATCGCTGAAACCTGTAGGCCAGCAAGCCTGGCTTCCACAGTGGGAAGACAGAAAGACACCTGTCTCAAGGTGGGGTGATAGCTGTCATCTGGCCTTCACACACACACACACACACACACACACACACACACACACACGCACCCATACTCAAACACACAAACACAAAGATGAATAAAAGAAGAAGAAGTCCAGATCTAACGTACAAAATCCTACATGGGCATGAGGCTGCGGTGGCCTCCACTCTCTTTGTCCTTACTAACATACTGGCTTTGGAGGAACACTCTGCAGGGAGGGTCTTAAGAGGTTTACACGAGAACACGCAGAGCAGACACATCGGAAACAGCACTTCCCTTTCCTGACTCAGAAGAGAAAGACCTCAACTAGGTGGCCAGTCCTGCAGTCAACTGACCTGGATGCCTTTTGCTGTAGCCTCTTTTCTTGGGGAGGTAGATGGAGAAGGGACTTTCTCTTGTCTGACAGTGGCTGCCAGACGTCTTTAACCTATCCCTCCAGGCTCCAGACTCCAACTTCAGCAAGGTCTTTGCTACTAAGGCTCAGAGCATTGTCCCCACCCTCAGCTTCCCTCCCCTGTGGCCATGGCCCCTCCCGTCAAAGGAAGTGAGAGAGGGGCTGTTGCAAGAGGAACTGGGGCCAGGAGTCTGCAGAAGGAGTAGATGAAGAAGCAGGGCCATGCCAGAGCCACTCTCAGGAACCCCCTGAGCCTGTGCCCCTATCACTACCCACAGGAGCCCAGACACCAACCCTCACCATGGTAAGTTCTTCAGTATTGGCTCTGGGAGTAACGGCCTGGTAGCAGTGCCCTGAGCACCCTCATAAATTGGGGCAATGGTTATGAGAATTGCAGGGCCTTAAGAGAGGGACTCCCATGGGGCAGCACAGGGTATCCCATGGTCCTCCACCAGGAATCAAGTTCTAAGGGTGCCAGATTGGCTATAAGGACCAAGTCTGCAGAATAGGAAGGGATAAGGTATCCCTAAGGGGATTACATAGTTTGCCAGAGAGGGACATGTCCCTTTCCAGGGGCTTAGAGAGTCCTCTCAGATCCTAGATTTCCCTGTGGTTTGAAACAAGCACTTCCTCCTGTCTTGGCCTCTGTTTCCGGAGTTCATATTTGGAAGTTGGTCTAGAGATGGGAGTGTTTGGGGGAGCTCTCCTTGGAAACACTCATGGGGTCTGCGGGTTTGACCACTGTGAGTCCACCAGTGTTGGGGCTGACCGTGTCTCACATGAGGGCTGTGAGTGTGTTAGCAGTGTAAGTGATGACAGGTGATTGTAACGGTCTCAGAGGCAGATGGAGGTCAGTGTAGGGCCCTTGCTCAAGGTCCTGAGTGTCACCTCTAGCATTGACAATCAGCCATCATCACCGTCATCTACCTTCCAGTCAGTCCTAAAGAGGAGGAGTTGGAGGTGTGGGGTAGGGCAGGAGATAAAGGAGGAGGAGGAGGAGGAGGAGGAGGAGGAGGAGGAGGAGGAGGAACTAGATGAAGAAGAAAAGGAGAAAAAGGGGAAAGCAGAGGAGATGGGGAGGGATAGAGAGAGGAGGAGACAGGACTAGACGACAAACATGGAGGGCACAGGGACGAGAGGCTGTGTTCTCGCTACTACACCGGGGTGGCAGTGGAGACGGACTGCAAGTCAAGGCCTGCTGGCGATGACGAGGCTGGGGGATGACCAATATCCCCCATGCACAATAAAAGCCAGCGATGGTCACACAAATCACCCCCGTGGCTCCACAAACCCACAGTCTGCTTCAGCCTTCATTCATTGTCATTCCGCCAGAGGGAATAAGGATACGCTTCCAGGACAGGGGTAGCTGCTGGGGTCCTTGGCGGATCCAGCAAACATAGCTGGAGTAGAAGCAGGGAGCTGGGGTAAAAGAGCAAGGCCAGGAGGGCTGAGGCTGTGCTCCGTCTGTCTGTGCAGCCCTGGATTCCATCAGGAGCATCACATAGACTGGACGTGTTGTCCCCACACTTGGCAGATGGAGGCAGGAGTTTAAAGTCATCCTTGACTATATAGTAGGTTTAAGGCCAGCCTGGGCTACATGAGACTCTGTCTTTTAAAAAAAAAAGAAAAACAGGAAGAGATTTGCTGCTTGAAAGGAAGGGAAACCCCTCCTAGGCTGCCAGCGCTGTGAAATGCTTAGTCAAAGGACTTCTCAGCAGACAGATCTGAGGGGAGAAATGGGTCAAAGTGAACAGTGATGAGACCTGGAGCCAGGTATGGTGGCACAGCGCTGCAGGCTGAAGCAGAAAATCGTGAATTGGAGGCCAACCTAGATAACCTTCTCTCAATGAAACCAAAATAGATCCAAAGCTGGAGTTGAGCTGATAGTTTCCTAGCAGGCAGGAAGCAGCGTTCTCTCCCCAGCACTGCATTAAACCAAGTCTGTCTGCCCAGAACTCTGGAAATGCCTGCAGAGGGAAGAAAGAATCAGTACAAGGTCATCATCTGCTACAGAGTGAATTGAGTCCCGCCTGGGTCCTAAGAGACTGGCAGACAGGCAGGCAAGAGGAAAGAAAACGAAAGGCAAAGAGGACAAGCAGAGAGAAAGAAAAAGACTGACACTACCTATGAGGACCACAGTTGTGTCTGAGAATACTGAGAGCTTTCCAGAGGGTTGCAATGCCAGGATGCTGTTCAAAGAGAGTCTATTATGGAGCATGCATGCTAAATGCCCAGGAGCTGCTGGTGCCTGGGAGGCTCGTGCATTACTGGCTTCAGTGGTAGAGATGGGTGCAGGTCATTCCTTCTTGGCAATTGGACAAGTCACTGGGTATTCCTTGTTGAGTGGGTGCTGCTGTGGTTGTAATGGTGAGGGTTGCTGTTGGTGTGTGAAGATTGGTGCTCACAATGGTTCTCATGGTGGGTTGGAGGTGGTGGTCATCTATGATGGCAGGGTGTTTACTTTTGTTACTTCTTAAGACATGTTTCTGTTTTATTCATGTGTATACATCAGTGTGCTTGTATGTTATATGCACACAAGTGCCTAGGGAGGCCTGAAGAGGGTATCAGATTCCCTTGAGATGGATTTACTGTTGGTTGTAAGCACCGTGTGGGTGCTGGGAACTCAGCTTTCGCCGTCTGAAAAGATATCAGATGCTTTTAAGCACTGAGCCATCCTCTCAGCCTGTGCCAGGGTTTGGTGCTTTGAGTCAGGGCCTCGTGTGTCCCCAGGCTGGTCTCAAAGGCACAATATAGACGAGGGTGACTTGGGAATCGGATCCTCCTGCCTCTGTCTCCCAAGAGCTGCGATGACAGGCATGATTCAACTGCTGTGCACAGTCCTGGAGATGGAGCCCAGGACTTTAAGCACGTTAGGCAAGCCCTCCACCAGCTGAGCTACACCCTATGCACTGCTGTTTCGAGACAGAGTCTCATATGCTGTAAGTCACCCTTGAACTCACTCAAGATGACCTTAAACTCCTGATCCTCCTGCCCTCCGCCTACTGAGTGCTGGAGTTACAGGCACGTGCCACTGCGCTGGAATCGCTAGCGTTTACTGTTGGTCACCAGCAGGACACTGCCTCTGCTGGTTATCGGGAGCGTGAATGGTTAATACTCATTTGTCATTGGTTGTCTACTGCCAGCATCTAGTAATGGTGGTCTAGCAACTCACTCTTAGATTTTGCATGGGATATGGTTGTGTGTGGTTGTCAATGTCTCTGTGTCAGTGTGAGTGCAGTGTGTGTGTAAGGTGTGAACATCAGATGTCCTGCTTGAATCGGATCGCTCATTGAATCTGGAGTTAGGCTGGCAGATAGTAAAGCCAACAGATGCCTTTGTCTCTACCTCCATAGCACGGGGATTCTAGGTGAGCTTGTGACCATGGATGCTGCGAATTCAAACTCAGGCCCCCATGCTTGTATATCAAGCACTCTTACCGAGCCAGTTCCCTAGCCCCTCGGTGTGAGTTTGTTCTCACATTGATTTGTTTTGTAAAGGTCAGAGAACAATTTGCAGGTGTGGATTCTCACCTTCCACCGTTGGGTACTGGACACTGAACTCTGGTGACCAGATTCGGCAGCAAGCACCTTTACCCTCTCAGCTATCTTTCTGGCCCCTGGAGTTTGTTTGTTGCTGTCACTGGACACTTTTTATTTATTTATTATCAGCCTAGCCTCAAACTCACGATCCTCTAAAATGCTGGGCCTGTGGGCACGCATCCCCGCTTGCGTCTGTCTGTTATCGTGGGTGCTGGGCCTGCGGGCACGCATCTCCACTTGTGTCTGTCTGTTATCATGGGTGCTGGGACTGCGGGCATGCATCTCCACTTGCGTCTGTTTGTTATCGTGGGTGGCGGTTAGTTGATCCTGGCTGGTGGCAAGGGTGGTGTATATATAAGCAACGCTAGTGGTGGAATTGTTCGTTGTTTCTGTTTGATGCACTGACTCGCATTATAGCAGTTTCTGTTTGACTTTGTGGGGTCTGAGGGGTGGTATGAGGTGGGCATCTTTAACAGTGGTGACTTGAGGGTAAAGGTGGTTGCTTTGAAGGTTGCCTAGCAAGTCCAGGGCTCTAGGACCCATGCCTCACACCACAGAAACAAACAAAAGACTAAGGTGAAACTAGAGAGATGGGCTGAGCGGTGCTCTCCCGCAGAGGACCAGAGTTAGCTCCCAGCACACACATCAGGTGCCTTAGGACTGCCTGTAACTCCAGTTCTAGGGATCCAGCTGGCCTCCATGGGTACCCACACACATGTGCACACACGTAGCACAAACACATAGAGACACATGAATAAAAATGAAATAAATCTTTCATAAAAACCAGGAGGAACAAAGAGGCCAGTGGCCAGGGGAATGAACCAAAAAAGGAGGTATCTTAAAAAGAGACCTAACAAAACCCACAGCTGTAGGTGAGGTGCTTGCCTTATGTGTGTGAAGCCCTGTGCCCCATCCCAACACTATACAAATCAGAACAGTAGTGTACGTCTCTCATCCCAGGGCTTGGGAAATAGAGGCAAAAGGCTCAGAAACCCAAGATCATTCTCTGCTATATAGCAACTTTGAGGCCAGTCTAGGCTATATGAGACCAGTCACAAATAAACTAAAACAACATTAATTTTTAAATAATATTTATTTCTTGTGAGGGGAGTAAGCCACAACTTGTGGAGGTCAGAGGGCAGCTTGAAAGAATTTGTTCCCTCCCTCCATTGTGTAGATCCAGGGCACTGAACTCTGTGATAAGACTTGGCAGCAGCCCCTTACCCGTGAGCCATGGCAGCAGCCCCTTACCCGTGAGCCATGGCAGCAAGCCCCTTACCAGTGAGCCATGGCAGCAGCCCCTTACCAGTGAGCCATTTCACTGGCACAAGATTTTATTTATTTTTTTAAGTACCCATAGCTAAGCTGGGAGTGTTATAGCACACCAGTAATTTTCTGAACTTGGGAGATGGAGCCGGGAATCAGGAGGTTAAGAGTAGCCTCGATGATGAAACACAATCTCAAAAAGAGAAAACACAGGGCAGTTGATATTGCTCAGAAGGTGAGTGCCCGCCGCCAGCCTGATACTGGAGCTGCATCCGGAGCTCATTTCTTCAAGTTGCTCTCTGGCCGCATGGATGCCGTGCCACACAAGCATGCACTCCCAACACAGACACAAGTACATGGCATTTTAATTTTTTAAAAAGCATACCGAGTTAACGAGCTCCCAGAGGTTACAAACTGTATTAAATATGCCAGGCCTCACCCACGTGGGTCGGACAACTGGCAGGACAAGGAAGATAGGAGGGACAGGCAGGCATCTGCTTTGGGCATCGGAGCCTCTCTAGTGGGCTCCTCTCTTGAGACCTGAGTTCCCCCAACTCCAGCCTCTGGGTGGAGGATTTGAGGAGGTGCAATAGACCCCAGCTGCCTCCAGAAAGACAAAGGTCCTTACCTGTTGGCTGTCCCCCAACTAAGCCAAAAGGAAATAAACTCACTGGTCCCACCCAACACAATCCCCAACCCCAGTCCTGTGAAGAGCTTTGGGAGGTAGGCATGTTGTCTGCACAGTTCAGAGGTGCAGCAGGGTGTGGTCCAATACCCCCCTGGCTGGGGAAAGACAGGACAACGATTCTAGGGTCACCCCCTGAGGGCCAAGGTGGGGCGCAAGAGCCACAGCTGGATCAAGCACAGCTGCAGCATCAGGTTCACATCTCCACAGCTTGCAGGCCCTGGTGAGGAAGCAAGTGGCTGTTCTATTTCTCTCTAGACTGAAGTTCTTGCTCATCACCACCCAAGTCTAAGAGAGCTTTGCTACCAGATTTGGGGTCACATCCCATGCTCCTACAGGCCAGGTCCAGCCACTAGTCCTCCATAGGACAATTAAAACAGCCAGATAGAGGGACAGCAGAAAAAGGAAATTCTTTCAGCGTGGCCATGATGGGAAAACAATGAACCACCTGAAGGGACTCTTGGCAGGCTCAGCAGGCATGGCAGGCATGGCTCTGGGAGTGGCTCTGGGAGGCCTCACCCCTTCTCTCTCATTCCCTCTGCCTTGAAAAAAAAAAAAAACAGTTATATTGCATTCCTAAAGCTAGCTAAGGTCTATCCCCTTATTTGGCCACTTCCTTCTCCTGAGGCTGACTACCAAGGTGCTGTGAAAGTATTAAAGCCCAGCAGTTAAAAGCCCTGTCTGGCTCCCTAACTAACATGCCCAATTAAAATCAAACCTCATCCTAATATGGGGTTTCCCCTCTTACCGTTATAAAACACAATTTTTCTATGGGCAACATCTGTCTCCTCTGTATCCAGAGATAACCCTTTGTTGCTGTCTGGGACAAGTGCCCCTTGCCCCCTTTTCCTTGGTCCCTTCTCCTTCTCCCTCATCCTCTGTCTCCTTATTCCCTGCCTTTTGTCCCTGGACTCTGTGCTAAGAACTTGGTCTTGGGGCTCCTGAGCCAATACTGATATCTCATACCCGACCCCAGCTAGGTTTAATCAGAGGCCACAATTATGCTTGTCTGTGCAGTTCCTAGTGAAAGTGTGGTCCTCCCTACTGCTGACCCATCCATGTCTCTGGTGTAAGGCTGTCTAACAAGTCGGGCTCTGCTGGCTGGCCCTGGCTTTAAGCTTTCTCTTCTCTCTGCATGATATTCCTAGGAGACATTCCAGATTCTTTGGGTCCACTATTTCAACAGTCTAATAACCAAAGTGAGGCACACAGTGTCTCTGTAAGTGTGCTCATCCAGCCTAGCCAGTTACACTAGCACATTTGGGGTGACTTTCCAAGCTCCATCGTGCAGCCGCTCCTCCTGCCTTGGACCCGCTGACACCCACACTAGTGATGAGGAACGTCAGTAATACGTGGCAACCTTTGCCTTTCGCCTAGTTGAATCTGTGCAGCTGCCTCGTGAACTCTGCTGTCTTCTCCTGTTCAAATGAGGAAACTAAGGCAGGGAAGCCTAGCAAAGCTGCTGGATAAACAAAGAGTGGAAGATGATTTCAGCTTGGCCCCTTTAAGAGGCCACTTCTCTTAGTAGTCACCTTGAGTATGGCTTCCCTTTTCTTTTCCTAGAAAATGAGAGCTCACATAGGACTTCACTGCTGTTAAATAGCCTCTGAGCACCCTTCTGGTCCTATTTGAACCTGGGCTAACCACGCAAAGAAGCTAGGGACCTGGAGTTTCACACCCACAGGCCCTTGAGGTCAAGTTGCAAGTTTAGACTTGGGTGATACACCCACCTAGCCTTTGCATCCTCTGACACGACCTCTCCTTGGGTGGCCAGCTTCATCAACTTGCAGCACCACTAAGAGCTTCAAGAGCGGGAACCTAGGCTGGGCCTCTACCTCCTCTGAGCACTGATAGAAATCAGGAAGTGTATTCACTACACTGCAGGGCTTACAGCCCGAGCCCTACAAGAGACACCACCTTGACCACAAACAGTCCCGCCCTCAACAGCACCAAGAAGGCTGTCCTGTCATTTCCACCCCACCCCACCTCCTCCCCCATAACCCCACCCCCCATGTAGGCAGAGCTGAAGAGCTAGAGGAAGAATCTGCCTTCACTTCTCACCATAGCCATCTCCAGCCCCCCAGTATCTTTCACAAGAGACAGCAGATTGAGTCATATTTAGCTTGTGGTCAACTGAGACCACAAGCCTATTTGTTGTAACTCCCCTCACCCCACAGCTCAAGGAAGGAACTTAGGAACACATAGTTTCATCTTGAACCAGGGAGACAAGGAGTTCTTCAGGGGGCATGAAGAACAGTTTCCCTCCAGGGAACTTTATTCATTCACTTATTTGATTGGTTAGCTAGGTTTTGGGTTTTTTAATTTATTTTTTACTTTTAAGATTTATTTTTATTTTATGTGTACTTTGCCATCATGAATGTCTGTGTATCACATGCATGCAGTGCCCTAGGAGGCCAAAAGAGGGCGTCAGATTCCTGGAAGCTGGACTTGTGAGCCACCATGTGGATGCTGGGAATCAAACCAGGTCCTTCACAAGAGCAACCAGTGCTCTTACTGCTGAGCCACCTCTTCAGCGCCACCAGACCTCAGAGCCAGTTTGACAAGGTCCTACACACTGCGTAGCTTAAGGTGTTCTTGAACTCCTGACCCTTCTGCCTTTGCCCAATGAATAATGGGGTTCAAGGTGTACACTATAGAACCTAGTTTATGTTGTGCTGGAGATGGAAGCTAGACAAACACTGCCAACTGAGCAACACCCCCGAACCCCGCCCCCACCTTATGAGAAGCCAGGAGTACATACAGGGATGGTTTTATGACATAGCAGAGCTCAGACACTGGAGGAAGGCAGGACAGACCGGGAGGGAACGCCATTACACAGAAGACAGTGTGAAGAGGGGGAAGAGCAGAAAGAGGAACCTGCCTAGAAAGGCCAGAGGGGCCAACCACAGCTGGCCTTGCAGCCTCCGACCTAGAGGCACCAGAGTTTTCTCTTCTAAAAAAAAAATGGAGCTAATAATACTTCTACCCTCTGTGTGTTGAAAGGAAAAGTTGAAGTAACTCACTTAAAAATCCCCATCACAGAGCTGGAGCCGGGGCTCAGCCGTGAACAGCAGTGATGCTCCATCGTGAGAATGGACGTTAGGAGGCCAGCATCCACATCCCCAATGTCTTCTCTCCAGGCCCTAAAGATCCAACTAACACCCACTTCTGGCTTTCTGCATGCGTGCAGGTGCCAGCACCCAAACCCCTCACAGACACACACTTGGACACACATTCGTGTATACAAACATACAAACACACATACACTGATTTTTTAAGCTTAGTCATGTAGGTCGTGACTTAGTCATGGGGATGGAGGTCAGCTGGTACGAAGTCCTGGGTTTGATCCCTAGCACTTCACAAACCCCAGTTAGTGGGAACAGTGCACATGTGTCCTCGTACTACTTGGGAGATAGAGGCGACAGATCAGAATCACAAGGTCATCTTTGGCTACGTAACAGGTGTGAGGCCAGTCTGGACTGTATGATCCTACCTCAATAGATAGATAGATAGATAGATAGATAGATAGATAGATAGATAGATAGAGAGAGAGAAAGAAAGATAGATGATAGATAGATAGATGATAGATAGATAGATAGATAGATAGATAGATAGATAGATAGATAGATAGATAGATGCAACAAGGTCTCTATATGTCCTAGGACTCACTATGTAGACCAGGCTGGCCTCAAACTAACAGAAATCTCTGCCTCTGCCTCTGCCTCTGCCTCTGCCTCTGCCTCTGCCTCTGCCTCTGCCTCTGCCTCTGCCTCTGCCTCTGCCTCTGCGTGCATGGGATTAAGGGTGTGGTGTTGCCCGTAATTAAAAAAAAAAAATAAAGGCAAACAAGAAGGCTCAGTGGGTAAAGGCACTTGCTGAACAACCCTTGTTCCCCAAGTTCAATCCCTGGAGCTCCATAAAGTGTCTGGAGAGACCCGAGTCCACAGTGCTGTCCTGCAGCCTTCACGCATGCACACCCACGCATGGCATTCACATATACATATGATGTAATAAACATTTAGAACAAAAGAAGCAAAACAAGAAGCTTAGTAAGGACTGAAAGTGAAACTTAGTGGTAGCACACACAGTACATGTAGTTCTTGAGATTCCATTTCTGGCACTGAAAGTTAGTTAAAAATGATGGCACTCAGGATGTTGACGCAGAGTGGTCAGTAGTTCAAGACCAGCCTGGGCTACATAACAGTTCCAGTCCACTTGAGACTTCTGAGACAGACCCTGCACCCAAACAGGAGCCTTACCCTGGGCAGTAAATGAATGCCAGAAAGCTAACCATTTGCTGTGTGCTGTGGTCACCAAACATGAGCCCTTCCCTGGCACTCTGCAGAGCTAGAACCCACTCCCTGTGTTGTCAGCCACTTACCCAGCCTGCCTGTCCATACCCCACCCAACCATCAACACAGAGAATGGCAAATAACCTATGAATGACTCCACCCCTAATTTTCATGATCTGTCCTCACCAACACTTCTGCTGTTCCCATCTTGCAAACAGGAAGCACTGTCTGCTGTGACTCGACCTTTCTTCCCAGCCTCTGTTCTTCCTCTTCTCAGGCAGATGGGTGATGGTGGGTCCTCACCAGCCTTCCACACTTCCCACTATGACTCCAGGATCTTGACAGTGCCCTCCCTGGGGCCATTCTCAGTGTGCGGTCAAGTTTCAGTAGCCCAAAGTTCCTTGCAGCTCCCAACACATCCCACCTGGGCCACCTCCCAGGCAGCCCTGTCTTAACCTCTCCAGGCACATCACCTTTAACAGCTGCACCCTGTTGCATTCCATGAGCTGCTCCTCCCCTTGCCCTGTCTCCTTCAAGTAGAGATCTTGTATAAAACCTGGAATTCTCTTTTTTACAGTGCCAGGGAAGAACTCAGGATCCTGTGCTTGTAAGACAAACATAAACCCCAATAAGGAGGGCTGGGGGCAAGGCTGATGACACTATAATCCTCTAGTCTAGTAAAGGGTAATGTGGCTCAGAGGTGTGCCCTCCTACCTAGACTCCCCCGGTGAGGGGCTGGAGGCAGGGCTCACGGGTGGAACGCCCACCCAGAATCCTCCAGAGAGGAGCTCAGGGGTAGAATGCCTGCTTAGCATGTGCGAGGCCCTGGGTTTCATCCCATTTCAGCAAGAAAGAAAGAAGGGGAAGGAAAGGATGGAAGGAAGGAAAAGGAATTACGTGATCCTCTGTAATGCAGGGGGGAAGTTATGGATACTAAAAATGTGCCTGCTCACATTTTTATCTGAAAATAATGAAAGTGCTCACACAGTGGCCCCAAAATGCGGTGAAGCCACCAGATGTGCACAAAGGTCTCAAACGCAGGCTCGGAGGGATACAAAGACAGATTGTCGGGGAATAAGGTGTTTATTAAAAGTTTTTAATGTAACCAGACAATAGTGGTGCAAACATTTAATCCCGGCACTCAGGACGCAGAGGCAGGTGGATCTCTGTGAGTTAGAGGCCAGCCTGGCCTACAGAGCGAGTTCTAGGACAGTCAAAACTGTTACGCAGAGAAACCCTGTCTCAGAAAAACAAAACGAATGCTGGGCAGTGGTGGCGCACACCTTTAATCCCAGCACTTGGGAGGCAGAGGCAGGTGGATCTCTGTGAGTTCAAGGCCAGCCTGGTCTACAGAGCGAGTTTCAGACAGGCTCCAAAGCTACACAAAGAAACCCTGTCTCAAAAATTAAAAAGAAAAAAAAATAGATGGCATTTAAAATAAATATACATGATAACTGTAAACAAACAAACAAACTGAAACCGTATTGACTCCATGGACAGACAGGCAGAGCGGCAGCAGTGTAGCCCAGGCTCTAAGAGTTCAGGCCCCAGTACCAGAGACGGACACCATGGCAAGGTCTCTAAAGAGAGAAAACTAAGGTCCCATGGCACAAGCGGGAGTCCCAGTCATCCGCTTCTGAGCATAGAGGAAGTTTCACAGCACAAGCCTCCAGCTAGGTTCTCTGATTCTCAGCCAGGAGGCGGGGAAAGGGGTGGAGCACGCGTGTAACTGGGATCTTTGACGTAAACTCATTTCCTCCGGTGAGAAGCCCTAGTACCTGGCTTCTACTGGCTAAGGGCTCAAGTGTCTCAGGAGGGTGCGTGCTGGCATCTGTGACAGCAGAAGGCCGTGCCTTGTGGAGCAGCTAGATTCTAATGTCACATCCGTTCTTTTTACTCTTTGAATCATTATTTTAATTTTAAAGGTGTATATGTTTTGCCATCATGTATGTCTGTGCACTGTGTGAAAGCCAGAAGACGTCACTGGACCCTCCGAGCTTGGGAGTTTGGGGTTACAGACAGCTAGAGACCACCATGTGGGTTCTGGGGACTGAAGTCAGGTCCTCTGCAGGAGCAGCAGATGCTCTTGACTGCTAAGCCGTTCCTCCAGCCCTGGAGCTCCCCAGTACTGCGTACACCACGTGGGGTGGTGCACTCGTGTTATCTCAACACTCGAGGTAGAGGCAGGAAGATGTCAGGGTCCTGCAAGCATGGTCTATGGGTGTGAGGGCTCATCTGAATGTGGATGAATTGGGTAGTGTGAGTTTAGCCAGGACCACACCCCAAAGGACTGAACTGTCAAAGCCAAGGATTCATCCCTCACTGTTCAGGCTGTGAACTTGAGAGCACTGTTCATGGCTGTAGCTCATAATCTGTACTACATCTACACATTCTAAAACATATACTGTATGTATATACTACATATATATTTAATTTTTTAAGTATACCGACTGATTGATTGGTTGATTGATTGATTGACAGAGTTTGCACCTGTGGTAACACACGTGTGGAGGCCAGAGAACCAGGAGTTGGTCCTCTCCTTCCACCACATGGGTCCTTCCACCCAGGGCTTGAATTCAAGTCATCTGGCTCAGTAGCAAGCACCTTTACCCACTGAGCAATACTGACAGCCTATTTTAGAAACAGGGTCTTGATGCATATCCCAGTTGATCTGAAACTCGTGGAAGGTCTCCCAACTTCCCCTCCTAAGTACTGGGATCAACAGCATGCTACCATGCCTGTCCCGCTGGGAGCTGAGGATGTGACTCACCTACAAGAGTTCCTGCCTACAAGCCCAGATTGCTGGGTTTGCTCTCCAGCGCTTTATAAATTGTGCTTGGTGAACAACTGATGGGGTCTCTGCATGTGTCTGGCAAAGAAGCAAACCTTGAAGAGACGAGTGTGAAGACTCGATTCCAACTGACTTCATCAGCCTGGATCAAGACTTCTAAAGAGTCTATGACAGGCTTATCATCATCGTCTTATTTAAAAAACAGTACAATTTGGGAAAAACCGTTTCCTGGTGTAATGCAATCCCTGTTGCACAAGGAAGCGTAATTACAGTGAAACTTGACCCAGTACATGGCATTTCTTCCAAGACGATGGAGTCTAGAGATAGACTGCTTGCTTGAGGGCATAGAGAAGGCTCTGGCCTGGTCTTGGTCAGACAGATAGCACAGAGGTCATTTGGACTGTTAGCCACTTCTGTTCCTGGTTGTGGGAGCTTGGGGGGGAGCCCCTGCCTATAAGGGTCATTCAGATTTCTAGGCACCTCTGGTCCCGGTTGTAGGAGCTTGATGAGGCCTGGCCCAACACAGATCACCAGCCTCTTAATCACTTCTAATTCCCAGCTTTCTGGATGGAAGAACAGGTATTTCACCTTTCCCACTGGAAAGACAATCATGTGTGCTTAGCATTCCTGGTCTCCTTGGAGATCTGTGGGCACAAGGACCTTTGTGCTATGCTCCCAACAGCACACACCTATCAACCAAAAACCCAGGAAGTCACATCACATCCTCAGTCAAGAGCAGAGAGAGGCAGAAGGGTCATGCTACATAGTGAGTTCAAGGCCAGTGTGATCTACAAGAGTCTGTCTCAAAGCAAACCAATTATTTATAGCCTGGAGGAATAGGACAGTGACGGGAGCCATGGACAGGTTCTCTAACACAGAGACGTGGGGCCAAATCTGTCACACGTGTGAGCTACCTTCACAGCACTGTGACATACCCTCCTTCCAGAAACAACGTAAATGAGGAGGGGTTGGTTTTGACATACGGCTTCCAGGGAGTTCATGGTGGGGACGGCACGGCAAGGGGCAAGGAGATGACTCTGTTCTCTGTGGCAGGAAAGCAGGAGAGCAAGCAGTGAGGGCATGGGTGGAGAGAGGGCCACGAGAAGACCCGGGGATGCATGGGTGGAAATGCATGGGTGGAATGCATGGGTGGAGAGAGGGCCACGAGAAGACCCGGGGATGCATGTTGCTTTGGACAGGGAGCCTGTAGTGGCGTGAGGAAGAAACAGGGTTGTCATCTTTTATTTTTTTGTTTCTGTAATCAAATATCCTGACAAAAGCAACTTTAATGGACGAAGAGTTTCACTGGCTCACAGTTCCAGGCCACATGGGGAAGTCAAGGCAGAAACCTGAAGCAACTAGTTTGACCACATCCACGGTCAAGAGCATAGAGAACCCAACGTGGTGGCACACACCTTTAGTCCCATCACTCAGGAGGTAGAAGCAGGCAATCTCCACGAGTTAGAGGCTAACCTGGTTTATACAGTGAGTTCTGGGCTAGCCAGGGCTGGAGAGAGAGAGAGAGAGAGAGAGAGAGAGAGAGAGAGATTATTTGTATCCAATCCTCTGCAAGACTGGTATGATATGAGCCTAGAATCCCCCAGTGAAGGAAGGGCTGGGCAGCAAACAGGTCTTCCCACTTTTATTAATGTAATCAAGAGAATCTCCCTCAGACACGGCACCGGCCAAACTGACCTAGACAGTCCCTCATTGAGACTCTTAACAGGTGATTCTACATTGTGTCAAGCTGACAATTAAAACTAGCCATTCAGGCTGATCTCTGTAAATTCAAGACCAGCCTAGTCTACAGAGCGGGTTCCAGGGCAGCAGTGACTACACAGAGAAATGCTGTCTCAAAAACAAAAACAAATAAACCACAACCAAAAACCTAGCCATGGCAGGGGTATCTGAGGAAGGGCGAGTCCGAAGCTGTGGTGGAGGTAAGCCAGATACGCCGACCGTGCTCCCCTGAAAGGGCTCACCCTCCAGTCTTCCACCCCATCCACAGGGCAGCAAGGAGCGTTTTCACTGGCAGAGTCACAATGTGAAGCAGAGCGGAGTGGACGACATGGTGCTGCTGCCCCAGATCACGGAGGACGCCATTGTGAGCAATCTGCGCAAGCGCTTCATGGACGACTACATCTTCGTATCCTCAGCAGTGCCTGGCGCGGGAGGAAGGGTGTGGGCAATGGGAGTCGGGATGGCGTCCTGGGACAGGGAAGGCTGCCAAAGGATGGCAGTAGTGCAGGGGGCAGATGGAAGTCCAGCTCAGGGTTGAGGGAGGATGAATAAATGGGGAAAGACGGGCAGATTGAAGGACAGATCACGTAACAAGAGTGCTGTGCTTTGAGATGCCCTAACTGCTGCTGCACCTCTGCCTTGGAGCAGCTGAAGTACTGTGCCACCAATTCCCCTCTTTCTGCATCCAGCTTTCTTTTCCTAAGAGACTCAAGTACATTCAAGTATCTCACCTCTCTCTCCAAGCACAGTGGTTCTGGAAAGTCTTGTTGGAATAGACTAAGGAAAAAAAATATTCGAAAGGTAAAGCAAGACACTGCATGGTTCTTAACTACCTCTCAAGACATATATCGGCTCCGTGCTTATCTCTGTAAACCCCTTCAAGCAAATGCCCTACTTCACTGACCGAGAAATTGACCTCTACCAGGGTGCGGTAAGTCCAGGTTGGATGGGCAGAAGTATGCCCACACTTATCCTCTGAGGCATCCAGCTCTGGACTGACAGCTGACCACCCCCACCAGGCCCAGTATGAGAATCCCCCCCATATCTACGCCCTCACCGACAACATGTACCGGAATATGCTGATCGACTGTGAGAACCAGTGTGTCATTATCAGGTAGGATGGGGAACGTTCTGTCCAGGCATGTCCTCCATCCCCACCACCAAGGGTGGTCTGCCATGATGGTGATGGACCTTTATCCCTATTGCTCTGCCCTCCTTTCTGTATATCCCTTGGCTACCGATATGGCTCCTAATACAGTGTATCTGTTCATTTTATTATTGCCCATTGGTTCCTCCTAAATATCAGCTCCCAGACTGAGGAGATGGCTCAGTAGGTAGGAATGTTTGCTACTCAAGGATGAGACCCCTGGGGTCAAATTCCCAGAACTTACATAAAAAGCCAGGCGTGGACACACACCTGTAACTCCAGCACTGGGAGATATTGAAACAGACAGGTTGCTGGGCTTTTCAGGCCACATGCCTAGCTCCAGATTCAGTGAGAGACCCTGTCTCAAGGTAATAAGGCAGAGAATGATGGGGCAGGGTACCAGACGTCCTCCATTCAGGCTGTGCACATATACTTATACCACAAACATATAGAGCACGCTCATAGCACATACACAGACACATAAAGAAGTGTGGGGGCGGGAATTTTTAAATTTTATTCATTATTTTGTGTGTATGTGTGTGGGTCCATGCATGTCAAGTATGCACGTAGAAGTCAGAAGACAACTTCCCAGAGTCAGTTCTCTCCTTTCACCATCTGAGGGACTGAACTCGGGTCTTCAAACTTGACGGCGGGACCTGAGCCGTCTTCCCAGCCCAAGAAATTTTTATATTATATCTACTTATTTATATTTACTGGGGTCGCCACATGTCACAGTGCAAGTGTGAAGAGGAATCAGGTCTCTTCCACGAGACTCGGCTTAGCAGCAAGTGTCTCTACGCACTGAGCCATCTCACCAGCCCCTCCTTGTTGGGGGAGAAGAAAGTATTTTTTATTTTAAAAATGACTATTTTTATGTTGTGTGTGCATGATTTGTCTGCATGCTTATCTACGCGCCACCTCCGCCTGTTGCTCTCACGGGCTCAAAGAGGCCGCTGAACTGCTCAGAACTGGAGTTACAGTAGTGGTTGTTGCCCCGTGTAGGTGCTGAGAAGCAAAGCCACGTCATTTGCAAGAGCAACAAGTACTGTTTAGTCACTAAGCCATCTTTCCAGCCCCTGGGGCAGGGATTTTTTTTTTTAAATCTTTCTTGTTCACTGTTGGATTTCTGGAACCTAGAGTAGGGTCTGGTGCACTGTGGGTGCTCAGTAAAAGAATGAAATCATGCATGAATTAATGAATGACTAGACATTAGAAAAGAAGGTGCTTCCTGAATTAATGAATGACTAGGCATTAGAAAAGGTGCTTCCCACTATCCCTGCCCACTAACTCTCCCTTCCTCCCAACACTTCCAGTGGGGAGAGCGGAGCTGGGAAGACAGTGGCTGCTAAGTACATCATGGGTTACATCTCCAAGGTGTCTGGCGGGGGTGACAAGGTCCAGGTAAGACAAGAACAGAAGGGTACATCAGGTCTCCCTCAGTGACACCCGTCTGACCCAGACTGACCTCGTTCTACCTGGCTCTATCTACCCTAGCACGTCAAAGACATAATCCTCCAGTCAAACCCACTGCTGGAGGCCTTCGGCAATGCCAAGACAGTGCGCAACAACAATTCCAGCCGCTTCGTGAGTCACCATAACCCCACTTGAGCTGATTCCCTCTAGATACACAGTCACACATGTGTACAGACATGCACATGCATGCAAACAATGCACACACATGTACACACATGCATGTGCACAAACATGCGTGCTCACACACGCGCACACTTGTGTGGCAAGTACTTTACTCACTGAGGCATCTCACTAGCCCCGTGCTTCTTTTTGTGTGTGAGTGCATGCATGCTTAGGTACACATGGGTATGTGCACATGCAAATTTATGCACATGCGTGTGAATGCCAGCAGTTGACGTTAGGTGTCTCCCTCACCTACTTTTTTTGTTAATACTTATTTTGTATATATGAGTGTTTTGAGTGTATGTCTATGCAACATGTAAATGTACGGTGCTCTTGTAAGCCAGAAGAAGGCACTGAAATCCCAGGATTGGAGTAACAGACAGTCATGAGCAGACATGTGGGTTCTGGGCATAGAACGCAAGTTCTCAGGGTTCGGCGGTTAAGAACACTGGTGGCTGAGGACCCGAGTTCAATTCCCAGGACCCACATGGCAGCTCACAACTGTCTCTAACTTCTGTTCCGGGGCATTTAATGGCCTCATACAAGCATACCTGCAGGCAAAACACCAATGTACATAAAATAAAAACGAATAATTTCAAAAAAATTATCCATAAAATTTTTAAAAAATTAACCCAGATCCTCTGAAAGAGAATCAGCGCTCTTAACTCCTGAACTATAGCCACAGACCTCTCCCTGTCTTAACTCCTGAACTACAGCCACAGGCCTCTCCCTGTCCCTGAACTACAGCCACAGGCCTCTCCCTGTCTTGTATTTTGAGACAAGGCCTCTCCCTGAATGTGGAGTCACCCAAGAAAGATCTGAGCTTAATCTCCAGAACCCACGTAAAAGCTAAATATGCTCTGGGCAGTAGTGTCGCACGCCTTTAATCCCAGCACTTGGGGGGCAGAGGCAGGCGGATCTCTGTGAGTTTGAGGCTGGCATGGTCTACAAGAGCTGGTCCCAGAACTGGCTGGAGCTTGTTCCAGAACAAGAGCTGGCTCCAAAGCTACAGAGAAACCCTGTCTCAAAAAACCAAAAAAAAGAAAAAAAAAAAAAAAAAAGCTAAATACGCTGGCGCACACCTGTAATTCCCACACTAAGAGGCACAGGAGGATCCAGAAGCAGAATGACCATCCGGTCTAGGCAAATCAGTGAGCTCTAGAGAAATAAAGTAGAAGGGTTGGAGTAATGTCATTTAGGAGAGTAAGGACCAGAGTTCAGATCCCCAGTACATGAGAAGTGGAGGAAGGGGATATCTGAAGCAAAATGGTTAGCTAAAACTAGTTAAATCAGCAAGCTCTGGGCCTAAGAGCCCTTTCCTTGATGCATAAGATGGCAGCAGTCAAGAAAGATACAGATGTTCACCTCTGGCCTTCACCGCACAATCATGCACACACCCGCATATGCAACACACCCGTGTATTCACACACAAAAGAGACACAGAAAGCTCTGGAATGTGGTGGGGGGAGACTTGAGGAGAGCACAGAGCTGAGTGCAGTTAGCAGGGTTTAGGGCACCATGGGAGATGTACGGGTTAGGATGCCCGGCCCCACAGTCTGTGCGGCCTAGAGGAAAGCCACTGGGGAAAGAAGAGCTTAGTCAGAAGTGAGGAGTGGTCAGAAAAATGGCTCAGCAGACACTGCCACCAAGTTCAATCCTCAGGACCTACACGGTAAAGAACCAACTCCCACAAATTGTCCTCAGATGTTCACCACGGCATCACACACACACACACACACACACATACACAGACACACACAAGGACAATTTAAACATATGTGAATGGAGACAAGAGAAAGGCAAGTTCAGGTCACAAGAAGAAGAGGAGAAAGGTCAGGCTCATGAGATGGTAAGTCTTGCTCTGTCCATACTCCAGGGACTTTGGGATGGGCTAATGTGCTTCTCTGGGATTCAGGGCAAGTACTTTGAGATCCAGTTCAGCCGAGGCGGGGAACCAGATGGAGGCAAGATCTCCAACTTCCTGCTGGAGAAGTCTCGTGTGGTCATGCAGAATGAGAATGAGAGGAATTTCCACATCTACTACCAGGTGCAGGGAGTAGATTGTGGGGCTGGAGGCAGAGGGAGACCCGTCTGGATCCCAGGAATGGAGGAAAGCAACATGGGAAGGGCGGTGTGTGGGAGGGTGGGGCACCGATGATGGCTGCACCAGGCCAGCTGGAGATGCATGACCTTCCGACATCCTCCAGCTTCTGGAAGGGGCCTCCCAGGAGCAGCAGCAGAACCTGGGACTCATGACACCAGACTACTATTACTACCTAAACCAATCAGACACCTACAAGGTGGAAGGCACTGATGACCGGAGCGACTTCAGCGAGACCCTGGTGAGCACCAACCACCGCTCTGGCTGGCCCAGAGAACCTTCTGTGTGAGACACAGACAGATGCAGGCACTTATCCAAGGTTATACAGCAGTTGGATAAAAAAGGGAGATTATGGAGCTAAGGAGGTGGCTCAGTGGGTAAGGTGCTTGCTGTACAAGCGTAAGGACCTGAGTTCAAACCCCAGGACCCACATTAAAAAGGTGGGTATGGCAGCACATGCTTATATCCCAGCACTGGGACTGCAGAAATAGGCAGATCCCCAGGGTTCCCTGGCCATCTCATCTGGTCAAATCAGTGAGCTTCAGGACTAGTAAGAAACTCTCAAAGATAAGGTGAAGAGCTGGGAAGAAGGTTCAGAAGGCAAGAGCACTGGGAAGGCAAGTCTCATGAGCTGAGTTTGGATTACAAGCGTGTGTAATCCCAGTGATCCTGTAGAGAACGGAGGGTGAGATAGGAGAATGTCCCGCGCTCTTGAGCCAGCTGGCCTAGCGTATGCGGCAGCAATGAGTCTGTCTCAAACTGAGTGGAAAAATGAGAACAGACAGCCGCAGATTGCCTTCTGATCCCCAGAATGCTGTGGCACACACATGAATTCTCACACACACACACCACACACACACATGAATTCTCTCTCTCACACACACACACTCTTTTTAAACTTGGAGAACAATAGAGGAATACACGCAATGTAAACCTCCAGCCTTCAGATGTACCTGCATTTACACATACATGTGCAGCCATCACATGCACACATGCACATACACACACGCATGCACAAACACATACACATGTATACAACACACGCACAAGGCAAACCAGGTGGTTGGGGAAATGCAGTCTCACCTATTTTTTGAGAAAAACAAGGCATATGGTACCTGAGGAAGGACCCCCAAGGTTGACCTCTGGCCTTCACACATACATGAACACACATGAAGAACACACACACAAAGCAAAATCAGGCATCCAAATGTCTGGTCTCCCTGAGTCCATGCCGTGAGCCCAATGCAGTGAACCCAGAGATCTAATTCTGTGGTCAGAGTGAAAACCAATCCTGGTGGCATAAGCTGTCCCCGTTGTGCCCACAGAACGCCATGCACGTCATTGGGATTCCAGCCAGCGTGCAGCAACTTGTCCTGCAGCTCGTGGCAGGGATCCTGCACCTGGGGAACATCAGCTTCTGTGAAGAAGGGAACTATGCCCGTGTGGAGAGCGCAGACCGTGAGTGTGGGTGCTGTCGAGAGCTGGGTGTGAGGCTCATGCATTAGGACTGCTTCTTCCCATTCTGATCCCAAGAGAGCCATGTTGGTGTCACTGGGGAAGCTCCTATGTCCTGAGAGCCTGACCAGCTGCCTCCTTTTGCTTTGGTCTGGCAGTCTTGGCCTTTCCAGCCTACCTGCTGGGCATAGACAGTGGGCGACTGCAGGAGAAGCTGACCAGTCGAAAGATGGACAGCAAATGGGGTGGACGCAGTGAGTCCATTGATGTGACCCTCAACGTGGAGCAGGCAGCCTACACTCGTGATGCGCTGGCCAAGGGGCTCTATGCCCGCCTCTTCGACTTCCTGGTGGAGGTGAGTGAGCCAGCGCTAGAAAGCGCTGGATGCCTGGTGCCTCGCACGCCCACGGCACTGGACAGACAAGTGGAAAGACGGTTTGACCTGCCCATCTCACCAATTCATAGGAGGTGAAGGGCAGCCCGTCGCTGGTGGTGATAGAGAGCTAATATGCTTGTCAAGGAGACAAAGGGATGGTATGGAGCTGGGTGAGGTGAGTGGAGGGAACGTTGTATGTCAGAGCCAGCGATAATCACAGTACTAACAAACATGTAACAATTAGTGGGGCCAGACATGGTGACGCACACCCGTAATCTCAGCACTCAGGAGCCTGAGGCAGGAAGAGTCCAAGGCCAGTTTGGGCTGCATAGAATGACCCTATGGTATGTATGTATGTATGTATGTATGTATGTATGTATGTATTATTTTGAGACAAGATCTCATTATGTAGCACAGAGCCTGGAACTCTCTATGGAGACTAGGCTGGCCTCAAACTCACAGATATTAGCACTCTGTCTCCCGAATGCTGGGGTTAAAGGCATGCAACACTATGCCGGACATTTATTTTTAAGTAGGAGCTGTAGAGAGACCTCTGTCGATGAAGTGCTTGCTTTGCAAGCATGGGGACATGAGTTCTGTCTCCAGACCCATACTCAAATGGATTACATTTATTTCTTTACTTTGTGTGCATGTGTGTGTGTTCATGCTGCAACACGTGTGTGGGTGTTAGAGGTTGACTTGAGGGGCCCAGTGCTCTCCTTCCCCCATATGGGTTCCTGAGATCAGGCTCACATCATCTGCTGTCAGCAAGCATCTTTACCTACTGAGCCTTCTTCTCAGCCCAGCACTTTTATACAATTAAAAAAAAAAAAAAAAAGCCAGGCATGAAGCTGAGGACTCAGTGGATAAAGGAGTGAATGTCTCACCAAGGCTGCTATGGCACGCAAGTGTGCACCTCTCTCTTTCTCTCCCTCTCCCTCTAATAAATAAAATGTGATTTCAAAAACTATTAAGCCAGACATGATGCATTTATAGTCTTAGAGCTGGGAGGCAGAAAGAGGCAGGTCCCTGTTGTCCAGCCTCGCCTACTTAGAGAGTTCCAGACTTCAAAGAGAGCCTGTATCAAATGAAAAGCTAAAAACAAAAACCAAGATACCTGAGAAACAGCACCCAAGGACTGCTGTTCTCTAGCCCCACATGCACACAAATGTGTATGTATGCATGTATGTATGTGTGTATGTATGTGCGTGTGTGTATATGTATGTGTATATATGTATGTATATGTGTATGTATTACATATCTATGTATGTATATGTGTGTTGTGTGTATATATGTAAGTATGTATATGTGTATGTGTGTATGTATATGTGTGTATGTATATATGCACACCTGAACACATACACACACGCTTTTGCACAAACACAAACTCACACACAAAATTATATGCCAAGCCTCCTTCACAGTATATTAAGTATGTAAAGCAACTTTTTAATGTACATTTTTTAAATTCCATAAAGTTGCAAAGTTTTCAGTGATAAAATTCATGCAAATATACACACGCATGCATGCGTGAACACATATACACACATGAGAAAGGAGGGGGGAAAGTTCCTATGAAGTATAGGTTGAACATCTCTAGTTTGAAAATCCCAAAATGCAAAAATACTTCGAAATTCCAAACTTTTGAACACCAACATAAAACTAGAAGTGGAAAATTCTGTCTCTGATCCCATGTGTGGCTCTCAGCTAAAACCCAGCTATAACTCAACAGTTAAGAGAGAGCCAGGCGGGGCTGGAGAGACGGCTCAGAGGTTGAGAGCACTGGCTGCTCTTCTAAAGGTCCTGAGTTCAATTCCCAGCAACCACATGGTGGCTCACAACCACCTGTAATGAGATCTGGCGCTCTCCTCTGGTGTGGGGGCATACATGGAGGCAAAATGTTGTATACATGATAAATAAATAAATCTTTTTAAAAAGAGAGAGAGAGAGAGAGAGAGAGAGAGAGAGAGAGAGAGAGAGAGAGCGCCAGGCGGTGGCAGTGCACGCCCTTAATCTTAGCACCCAGGAAGAAGAGGTGAGTGGCTCTCTGTGGTCTAGAGAACTAGTTCTAGGACAGCCAGAGCTACACAGTGAAACCCTGTCTCAAAAAACTGAGAGGGGGGGAGGACTGCTCTTGTAGAAACCAGGTTCAATAAGCAGCATCCACACGTTGGCTCACAATCACCTGTAACTCCAGTTCCAGGGGATCATTCGCCCTCTTCTGGCCTCTTCTTGAACTGCATGTATGTTGGGCACAGTCATTCATGTAGACAAAACACCCATACACATAACATAAAAACAAATAAATCTTTTCTTAAATAAATAAATCTTTAAAGCAAAAAAAGTGCACTAAAATTAGTATATAAAGTACATATGAAGTGTAAGTGAATGTCAGGTTTAAACTTGGGTCTTGCTGGGCATGATGGAACACAGCTTTAAGACCACCACACAGGAGGCAGAAGCAGACAGATCTCGGGGAGGGCAACCTGATCTACATAGTGAGTTCCAGGACTACCAGCGCAACATAGAGTGACCTTATCTCCAACAATAAACAAACAAACAAAATTTGACCTCATGCTCCAAATATTGCTTGTTTCTCAGAACCGAAATGCAAAACACTTCTTGCTCTAAACATTTCCGATCACATATCATCAAAGTTCAATGCCTTTTAATTAATTAATTTTGTGGTAATGGAGATGGAATCCAGGGATTAAAGTGTACTATGCAAAGTACCCTACTGCTATTACGTGTGTGTGTCTGTCTGTCTGTCTGAGACAGGGTCTCCAGTAATCCAGGCTGGACCGGAGTGAATGTAAGACATATATGTGCAGATGCCCACATGGTACGTCAGATTCTCTGGAACTGTCATGTCAGGTGGCTGTGGGTGCTGGGTATGGAACTTGTGTCCTCTAGAAGAGAGCCACCTTCCCAGTCCTTCAGATATTTGACTTTAAGGCAAGCTCCTGCCCTGTACCCCAGCCTGTCCTGGAACCCATGCTCCAGCTCAGGCTGGCCTGGCGCTCACAAGTCCTTCTACCTCAGCTTCCTGAGTGCTAGGATTATAGTCTCTAGCCACCATGTGCAGCTATCAATCCATTTTAGAGATGAGAAACTTGAGGTACAGTGGGAATATTTGACTCCAAAGTCAAGAATTGTGATACTTCTGCACTTGGGTTTGCAGGTAGGAGTTAAATATTAGAGAAAATCTGTCAAGAGGGGACAGAGTCACAAGTTTAGCTAGAAACACACTGACAAGGTGGCTAGGAAAGGCATTTGCTGCCAAACCTAACAATGAGTTCTAGCCCCATGACCCACGTGATAGAAGTGGATAATGGACACCTGAAATTGTCCTCTGACCTCTACACACATGCCCTAGCATGCACACACATGCGCGCGCACACACGCACACACATGCGCACACACACACGCACACACACACTATTTATGTCAAACTGAGTTCAGATTCCAGCACCCATATAATAACCACAGCCCAGTACTATAAGGGAGTAGGGACAGGAAGATTGCCGGGGTTGCTGACTGCCGGCCTCACTCCAGGGTTAGAGAAAGACCCTGTCTCGAAGGAATAACATAGGGTATGGTAAAGGGCACCGAGTACCCTCCCCTGGTCTCCACGCACATATGTGCACACAATACACACACACACATTAGAAAAAAGCAGTTTCCAAAACATAACAAGAGGGTGATGACTGCCGGCCCTGTCCCCATCTGCCCGTAGGCCATCAACCGTGCCATGCAGAAGCCTCAGGAAGAGTACAGCATCGGTGTCCTTGACATCTACGGCTTTGAGATCTTCCAGGTTTGGCCTGGGACCTCCCCCCTCCCATCTTCAGCCCAACCCTATTCTAGCTATCGTCCTGGGGTCACCCAGTGTCAGCAGAGTCCACTAACAGAAAGGTCCTTTTCTTTCCTCTGCAGAAAAATGGCTTTGAGCAGTTCTGCATCAACTTCGTCAATGAGAAGTTACAGCAGATTTTTATTGAGCTCACCCTGAAGGCGGAACAGGTGGGCTGGGCAGTCAAGTGATAGGAGACATGACTTCACCTCTCTCTGTTTACTGTTACTATAACAAAATACCAGACATAATCAGTTTATAAAGAGAAAAGGGAGGCTGAGGTTGTGGCTCAGTTGGTGGAGAGCATGCATGAAGCCACCCCCAGCTGGACAGACTCAGGAAGCTGGTGCAGGAATGTCTAGTGAGACCCCATCTTGGAAAATAGAGCTGGGTGTAGCAGTGAACAACTTTAATCCCAACACTCACTCACAAGGGAGAGGCAGGTGAATCTCTGTGATCTAAAGAGTTCTAAGACAGCCAGGGCTACACAGGGAGATCCTGTCTCAAAATAAAAAGAAAGGAAAGAAAGAAAGAAAGAAAGAAAGAAAGAAAGAAAGAAAGAAAGAAAGAAAGAAAGAAAGAAAGAAGAAGACAGTTGTTTAAGCAAGTGCTCTGTGCCAGGTACTGTTGACACATGCGTAGCGGAGTGGGGACAACACGGAATCTCTGTCGAGGCCTCTTGAGCATGTATGTAATATGTGATGAGTAGGAGACCAGTTTAGCTTGCTGGGTTCCAACTCCAGCATCTGAAAAGGAAAACAAATATGCTTTGATTTCGCCTCTCTTTTAAATGCACAGCCTGAGGCAAAAAGAAAGAGCAACGAAAAGGTGATTTAAAGTAAACTTTAAAAGGTCCTTAGGCTGGGGATGTAGCTCAGTGGGTAGAATGGCTGGCCTCCCACACACAAAGCCCTGGGTTCCATCCCCAAAACAAGATACACCAGGTGTGAAGGTGTACAGTGGTCACCCCAGCACTCAGCACTCAGGAGGCGGGGGTGCAAGAGGAGTCAGATGGTTACATACTGAGTTAGGGGCAGCCTGAGCTACATGAGACCCGTCTCAAAAAATAAAAAATAGAGTCCAAAGCCCAAAGAGGTCTTCCTGAGCAGGTTGTGTTTGCAACTGGTCCCTGATTCTGCTGAGTCCCAGAGAAGGTGTCACAAAACACCACAGAGTTGGCCTAGGAAAGGAATGAGGGTTCCAGGTATTTACAGCTCCCGAGGATGAGTGACAAGATGGGAGTGGGGGTAGCCGGGCAGGTGGCTCATTGCCTTACTGCACCCCCAGGAGGAGTATGTGCAAGAGGGCATCCGCTGGACCCCCATCGAGTACTTCAACAACAAAGTCGTGTGTGACCTCATTGAAAACAAGCTGGTGAGGCCTGGGTGACTTTAGGAGGGAGAATCTTCCAGCCACCCCATCCATTGATTCTTCTGTCCACCTTTCAGCAAACACTCCCATACGTAACATTTTCAGACTAACGGAGATCCCCCCAAGTTATACCAGTGTGGTGTTAGTAGAAAAGGCATGGATTCCCTGAACTCCAGAAGGGGGAGGACAGGAGAAGAGAGGAAAGATGGGTGGTGGGGCAGAGGGGAGGGCAGAGGGGAGGGAAGGAGAAAGAGGAAAGATCACAATTTGAGCTTGTATTTAGGAGTCCCCTACCAGCCTCCCAGCTCTCCCGGGAGGACCCCAGCCAGGCTGAGCCGAACCTCTGCTCCCCTCAGAACCCCCCAGGCATCATGAGCGTGCTAGATGACGTGTGCGCCACGATGCATGCAACTGGCGGTGGCGCGGACCAGACGCTGCTGCAAAAGCTGCAAGCTGCAGTGGGCACCCACGAGCACTTCAACAGCTGGAGCTCGGGTTTCGTCATCCATCACTACGCAGGCAAAGTGCGTGGAACTCCCTGGGTGGGCGCCCCCTCACAAATCCCAGGGGTTACCGATTGTAAATCCTACCCCCGCCCCGTGACCAAGCTCCCCCTCCAGAGCACCCCCTGCTGACCAGAACCAGGAACTTTCTCCTAAATTACCTGGACACCTACCTTGTGTCCACTCAGCCAGGGCTGCAGACACACACGGCCTCTAATCAGTTTACCCAGTTAACAGGCAGCTCCTAACTGACAAGACAGGTGGAACCCAACTGGGACAACAATCACCACGGTTCTTCTATGCTGACACACATAGCCAGCGCTCAATATAATCCTCTGACGGAAACACAACCCCTAGTTCCCCAAACCCTTTACAAACAAAATGGGCTGGAGCCTGTTTGCCTCAGCCCTACATGAGGCTACAGGCACGCCCTAGTTTCTGACCCAAGCTATCGACACCTCTCCAAGAGTTTCCTGGCTGTTCCCACAACCTCTGTCCTCAGAGGCATTATCTGTGTTCCTCAGCTAAAGCTGCAAACGTCAAGAGCAAAACCACTAAAAAAATCTCACTCAAAACAGCCACCCCAGCCCACCCTCAGGACTGAAGCTCCTTTCCCCAAAATCCACTGTGGTCTCAAGATGGCCACACATCTCTAGTCCCAGCACTTGGGAAGTGGAAGCCGAAAGAGAAGGGGTTCAGGGCCATCCTTAGCTATGTAGAACCTCCTGAGACCCTGTCTCAAAGAAAGAGACAGAAGGAAGAAAAAGAAAAAAGGAAGGAAAGAAAGAAAAGAAAAGATAGAAAAGAGAAAAAAGAAGCCAAAACCATATATATAGCCCATCATGGTGGCTCACGCCTTTAACTCCAGCATCCCAGAGGCAAAGGTAGTCAGATCTCTGTGAATTCAAGGCCATCCTGATCTACAGCTGGGCTACACAGTGAGATCCTGTATCAAAAAGTAAATAAACAATAAAAAATATTCTGGGAGCTAAGGAAATGGACCAATGAATGCAAGCATGAGGCCCCGCGTCTAGATGCCCAGCACCCCATCAAATCCAGACCCAGTGGCTTGCTCCAGCACTGGCAGCCTGGAGACAGGAGACCCTGGACTTGTTGGCCAGCCAGGTTAGTCAATCAGCAAGTTCTAGGTTCAGTGAGAAACCCTGTCTCAAAACAAAAACAAAAACAAAAAAAAAGGTGGAGAATCATTGTTGAAGACAGCCCACATCCACTCTAGGCCCCCACACATGCTAGGACAGATAAACAGCCTAATCTCCCTGGTAGCGCCTAGGGACCTGGCCTAGTTTCAATCCCCTTCCCCTGAGTTTGGCCTATAACTTCCCACCTTCCCCTGCCACTGACCAAAACTTCAGCCCTGGCACTCAACCCCGTGTCTCCCCTTACCTCCAGCTCCAGCCTTCATCCTTCCGCTTCAGTTGAGCATCAGACTTCTGGGGAGCCAGGCCCCAAACAGTAGGTCACACCCTACCATTGGGATCACAGATGTTTTCCTAACTGCACGTAGCTCCAGTCATCCCACCTGCCCTGACATCCGCACACGACCCTCAGTGCTGTCTCCCTCCAGGTCTCCTATGACGTCAGTGGCTTCTGTGAGAGGAATCGAGACGTCCTGTTCTCTGACCTTATAGAACTGATGCAGTCCAGTGACCAGTGAGTAATCCTTGTGCAGCCTCTGGGCAGACCCTCAGAAGGATGACAGCCTGGGAACTGCTGTGTCTTCTCCAGAACTTGGTCGTGCCGTGGGCTTTGTGTCCCTGGTTGTGTGGTCAAGATACAGTTCTAATCTAAAGCTCTGAGGGTGTAACTCAGGATGAGTGATCCCCCCCTCCCCAGAGTGTGGGAGCTTGAACTCCAGTTCTAGGACAGAAAAAAGGCAAAGAAAAGAAACTTCCAAACCTTGATCTACTGACAGAAGGTCCCTCCCCAGGGGAAGCCCTGAGTTCAGTTCCCTTCATGTCTCATCGGTAGAACTCCTCACAGTCCTAACAGTCCGGTGACTAGTTAGTTAGCCGCTCGCAGTCCTAACAGTCGGTGACTAGTTAGTTAGCCGCTCGCAGTCCTAACAGTCCGGTGGCTAGTTAGTTAGCCGCTCGCAGTCCTAACAGTCGGTGACTAGTTAGTCGCTTGTCAAGCAAAATGAAAACACATTCCAGGGGTGGGGACTCAGTCGGTATGCTAGGCACGTCCTGGGTTCCCTCCCAGGACTGTAAAACTAGACACAGCTGTGCACTCAGGAGGTGGAGGTGGGAGGTGCGTTCAGGGCCATCCTGGGCTCCATGGACCCTGCCTCAAAAGGAGAGGGACATGGGGTGTAGCTCAGATGGTAGATTTCTTGCCTAAAATACAGGAAGTCCTTGATTCCATCAAGGGTACCTCAGAAGACCATGCCAGCACTTGGAGGGTAACTTGTGATCGTCAACTCACTTTTAGAGGTCAGCCTCCGCCTCCTCAGAACTCAAACTATTGCCATGTGTGGCTGTGCTTGGCCTATGTGGTGCTGAAGACAGAATCCAGAGCTGTATTAGGCAAAGCAACCACCTACCAACGAATCCATACCACAGCCCCCTGTTTGTTGTTTTACAACAGGGTTCTCTCTTATGCCATACATGATGGTACATGCTTCTAATCCCCGCGCTTGGGAGACAAGGGCAAGTAGATCTCCATGAGTTTGAGGCCAGCCTGGTCTATATAGTGAGTTCCAGGACAGAGCACAGCCAGGGCTATGTAGAAAGACCAAGTCACAAGAAAAAAAGAGTCTCATATAGCCCATGCTGGCCTTGAAGCTCCTAAGTGCTGGGGTGGCAGTGTGCACCCCACATTATGCACATGTTCCTGTTGTATTTAACATACCAAGGGACTTGTCATTATCATAGAGTAAGACTAAAAAATGCAGATAAATCCAAAGACCCAAGAAACACTGCCAGCCTCACAGCCTCTGCCCACATTCAGGGGGAACTGTTGCAAATGGGGAGCGGCAGGCTGCTTACCGCCACCCGGCTAGCTTAACCCCCGAAATAACCACACACAAATTGTATTCATTTAAACACTGCCTGGCCCATTAGGTCTAACCTCTTATTGGCTAATTCTCACATATTCGTTTAACCCATCTCCATTAGTGTGTATTGCCACTTGACTGTGGCTTCCAGGCATGAGTCTAACCAGTGTCCTTCTTGGAGAGGAGAGCCATGGCGTCTGCCACACTGCTTTCTTCCTCCCAGAATTCTGTTCTGTCTACCATGCCCATCTAATGGCTGGCCTATCAAAAAGCCAAGGCAGCTTCTTTATTTAACCAATGAAAGCAACAGAAATACAGAAAGACCTCCTACACCAGGGAACCCTATTTGCATCTTGGCACTGAGGCAACCATTACAACTCTGAGGACAATGTCCCAGGGTCTATCTTCATTACCATCCACTCCTCTCTCCTCCTAGAGCCTTCCTACGGATGCTCTTTCCTGAGAAGCTAGACACAGACAAGAAGGGCCGCCCCAGTACTGCTGGCTCCAAGATCAAGGTGAGTCTGGTGGCAGGGAGGGGACAGGAAAGGCAAGTTCTGCTTGCCAAGACTCTTTCTCTCCTTGTTCAAACGTCTGTCTGTTCCCTACCGCTTGGGTTCTCAATGTCTGTGGCACCCTTTGACCTACAGTCTTCCTTCAGCTCTGTAAGAAGGAAGATGGGCTAAAGCTTGGTCCATCTGTCCTTCCTTTTCTTCCTTCTCTCCTTCATTTCCCTCCCTGTCTCTGTTCTTCCTCTCCCTCTTTCCTTCACTGCCCATCTTTCCCCCTTTCTCTGCCCTCCCTTCCTAACCCCCTACCTCCCTATCCTCTACCTTCTAACTTTCCCTCCCCACCCTTGTCTGGCTCTTTTCCCTCTTTCTGTGCCTCCATCTTCCCTCCCTCCCTTCCTCCTGTGCTTGGGAACAGAACCCAAGGTCTTGCACATGCTAAGCATGCTATCCTTGGACAACACTTCCCAGACCACCTCTTTTAAAAGTTACACACACACACATAATAGACTGGGCTAGCTTACCCATTTTAAGTGTGCAGTTCAGTGACATTGGCTATTTCACAGCCATCTCCAAAGTTTCTCATCTTTCCAAACCCAGACCCTGGCCCTTCTTCTTCTTCTTCTTTTTCCTTCTTCTTCTTCTCCTCCTCTTCCCCCCTCCTCCCCCTCCTTCTCCTTCTCCCTCCTTCTCCTCCTTCTCCCTCCTCCCTCCTTCTCCTTCTTCTTCGTCCACTTCTTTGTCCCCGTGCTCCTCCTCCTCCTCCTTCTTCCTCTCCCCCCTCCTTCTCCTCCTCCTTCTTCTTTGTTTAGTTTTTTGAGACAGGGTTTCTCGTGTAACAACCTTTGCTGTCATGGAACTCACTCTGTAGGCCAGGCTGGTGTTGAACTCACAGATATTCACCTGCCTCTGGCTCCCAAGTGCTAGGATTAAAGGCGCGTGCACCACCACCTGGCTAGCCCTTCCTAAATAAAATCCCGCTGTGTGGATTACCACACATTCACCGTGCAGAAGGGCTGGGTCTGCCTTCTGTGAGGGTGAATAATGCTGCCGAGACCCTGTGGCCCCACCGAAAGCCTGCGTTCACAACCGTTGGTTGAGACTTTGGGATGATAGCAGATGCAGGACACATACACACATACATGCTGATGGAGATGCCACGGATCAGAAAGGGGCAGCCATGGGTCACACAGTAGAGTTTGAACCTGAATATCTCATCTCACCTCCCCTAGTCATCACTTGGCCCCACAGCTTTCTCTTGATGACTAATTACCCCAAAACCCAAGGCTGACCTGTCCACCCCACCCCACCTGCAAATTCTTTATTTCCAAAGTAGCTGTCTCCTTAAAGACAAGCAGAAAGTCTGGGCAGTGAGTTGTTCTGGTTTTTCTATTACTCAGTCATCAAACATCTCCTAAACCCTTATTATGTCTTAAGCTATGTGGTAAGTGTGGCAGACACTAGAACTAAATAACTGGGTAGGTGCACAATATCAGCCTTCATGGTGGGTACTTAGGGCAGTGTGCGCACTGTGGCCTGCCCGCTCAGCCTCCCCGCTCTTGGATGAGTTGTTTCTTCAACAGGAAGAGTCAGGGGGCCTATCCTCAAGCCTTTCTGACTTCTGCCTTTCCCTCTGCCTCAGAAACAAGCCAATGACCTGGTGTCCACACTGAAGAAGTGCACACCCCACTATATCCGCTGCATCAAACCCAATGAGACCAAGCGGCCCCGGGACTGGGAGGAGAGCAGGTGAACTGACCCCTCCTTTGCATCTGGTACCAAATCTAGGCATGCTTTGGAGCAGCCACTCTGACCCACAGACAAAGCACCAACTTTAGGACCCCTCACTCTAAGACCACCTTAGAATCCTCTAGGGGCCAGTGAGGCACACAGCAGGTGAGAGTGTTTGCTGCCACACCTGATGATCTGGATTCAATCCTGGGCTCCACACAATGGAAGGAATGAGTCAACACCTGCAAGTTCTTCTTTGATGGCCACATGCATACTGTGACCTGTGACACGCGCACACACACCAATAAAAATAAACTTTAAGAATGTAAAACCTCTATGGCCCCAGAGTTATAGATAGAACTGATGGAGGCACCCCCACCATCCCCAGGTAACCCCAGACAGACTGTAAGAGAATCCAAACCCAATTTCTCAGACCTAAACTCCAGAACTGATTCTAGAACCAACCCCCAAGATGAGCCCAGACCTACCCCTCAGGTCTCAGTCCAAGATTTGGTTCCCAGATTGAGCTGAGACACCGTCTAAACCATGCCCAAGCTTCACATGGTGGCTCATGTATTCTTTTCTCAGCCTTGGGAAGTAGAAGCTAGAGGATCTCATATTCAAGGGAAACCTAGGCTGCACAGAGCAACACTAGCCACAGACAGACAAACAGACATATAGATAGACAGTCAGATATGTAGACAATAGATAGGCCATAGATAGGCAGATGACAGGTATAGATAGGTAATAAAAAATAGACAACGTATATTGATAGAGAAATGCATAGCTGATAGACAGACAGACAGACAGACAGACAGACAGACAGATAGATATAATAGACAGACTGACTGACCGATCCATGAGATGCCTCTACCACAAACCCAGGCCCCACCCCCTTGGTCTGCTTTGGGCAGCTCCCACTCTCTGGAACTTAGGCTACCTCCCTCCCACAGGGTGAAGCACCAGGTGGAGTACCTGGGCCTACGGGAAAACATCCGGGTGCGCAGGGCAGGCTTTGCCTACCGTCGGCAGTTCTCCAAGTTCCTGCAGAGGTGAGGCACCCATCTTCCTTGCCTTGATTACCTCACCTGTTAAAATGGCCAACCTCAGGTCTGCTCCAAATCCCCCACACCCTCATGTCTTCTGCCTGCAGGTATGCCATTCTGACCCCTGAGACATGGCCACGGTGGCGTGGAGATGAACGCCAGGGTGTCCAGCACCTGCTTCGTGCAGTCAACATGGAGCCAGACCAGTACCAGATGGGGAGCACCAAGGTCTTTGTCAAGAACCCGGAGTCGGTGAGTGTGTGTGACAGAGAAAAAGCTCTGGGTCAATCCCCAGAACTCACATAAAGGTGGACAGAGAAAACAGGCTGTACAAGCATGTCCTCCTCTGACCTTCACATACGCACCATAGGACTCCTGCACTGCACTGCCACACTGTACACACACACACACACATGAGCACACAGACACCCACATTCACACATGCATACACACAGACACCCACATTCACACATGCATACACACAGACACCCACATCCACACATGCATACACACAGACACACACATCCACACACAGACACACACATTCACACATTCACACACAGACACCCACATCCACACATTCACACACAGACACACACACACTTTAAAAGGTGAAGTATAAGAGTAAAAGAAAATAAAGAGGGAGCTGGGCAGTGGTGGAGCACGCCTTTAATCCCAGCACTAGAGAGGCGGAGGCAGGTGGATCTCCAAGTTCGAGGCCAACCTGAGGTCTATAGAGTGAGTTTCAGCATAGCCAGG
>NW_026068245.1:270807-277598 GCF_014885135.2 Alexandromys fortis
CACACACAGACACACACATTCACACACAGACACACACATTCACACATTCACACACAGACACACACATCCACACATTCACACACAGACACACACATACTTTAAAAGGTGAAGTATAAGAGTAAAAGAAAATAAAGAGGGAGCTGGGCAGTGGTGGAGCACGCCTTTAATCCCAGCACTAGAGAGGCGGAGGCAGGTGGATCTCCAAGTTCGAGGCCAACCTGAGGTCTATAGAGTGAGTTTCAGCATAGCCAGGAGTACCAAAAAAAAAAAAACCCTCTCAAAAAATCAAATAAACACACAAACAAACAAACAAACAGGAAGAGGAGAGCCGGAGGGAGAAAGGGGGACGAGGTTGAGGTTGGGGATACAGCTCAGTTACACAGCGTTTGCCTAACGTGGGTTTCGTCTCCAGCGAGAGAGAGGGAGGGAGAATATATGCATTGCTAGGTGTGGCGGCGCACAACTCCAAAATCCCAGCCTTCTAGAGGCTGAGGCAGAAGAGCCGGGGATTCCACGCAGCTTAGTGTCCCCCGAAGGTTTAACTGAGACAAAAATTTTGACATATAGAACTTGATGTTGAGGAAATGGACCAGATGAGAACAATGGACACATGATGAGTTTGTGTTCAGTTTTTATCAGCATGGGGGGGGGAAAGAGACTGAATTATTTGTTAAGTTTTTTTGTTTTTGATAAGGTCTCCTTATGCAGCCCTGGCTGGCCTAGAAGTTGTTACATACACGAGACTGGCCTGGAACTCACAGAGATCCCCCTGCATGCTGGAATTAAAAGTGTGCACCAGCTGGGTGTTGTAGCACATCCCTTTAAGCTTGCTGTCACTCAGGAGGCCAGCCTGGTCTACATTGTGAGTTCCAGGACAGTCAGGGCCGTGTAGAAAGATTCTGCAGATAGAAAGAAAGAAAGAAAGAAAGAAAGAAAGAAAGAAAGAAAGAAAGAAAGAAAAAGATAGATAGATAGATGATAGATAGATAGATAGATAGATAGATAGATAGATAGATAGATAGATAGATAGATAGATAGATAGGCAGATTAGATAGATTTCTTTTTAGATTTTACTTATTTTATGTGTATGAATGCTTTGCCTACATGTCTGCGTATGATGTACATGCAGTGCCTGTAGAGGCCAGAAGAGGGCGTCAGATCCCCTAGACTGGAGGCATAGACGGTTGTGAGCTGCCTGCCATGTTGAGACTAGGTAACAAACGGGGTCATCTGGAAAAGCAGCCAGTTCTTTTAACCACTGAGCTCCAACACGAAATATTTTTATGGTGTGGGGGACTGACTCAGATGAAAAGAATTTTAGTAAGATGAAAGTGGAAAAACAAAGGTAGATGGGGCTAGAAAGATGGCTCAGAGCACTCACTGCCGCTGCAGAAGACGTCCTGGTTCACAGCCTCCCATGCCTTTTCTTTCCTTGGGCACTGCAGGCACGTGGTACACAGAGAGTCGTGTGTTTTTTGCACTCGGGAGGCAGAGGCACGCGGATCTCTGTGAGTTTGAGACCAGCCTGGTCTACAGAGCTAGTTCCAGGACAGTCTTGAAAAACAAAAACAAATCTTTAAATTTAAAAATAAACAAGCCGGGCTGTGTGGTGCACACCTTTAATCTCAGCACTCAGGAGGCAGAGGCAGGAGACTCTCCATAAATTCGAGGCCAGTCTGCTCTACAGAGTGAGTTCCAGGACAGCCAGGGCTACACAGTGAGACCCTGCCTTAAAAAACAAACAAAAAGAAAGAAATCTTTTAAAAAGAAAAACAAAAGTAGAAAAAAATGGCTGAAAGAAAAGGCTGGGTTGTTGATATGTCTAAGAGGATTAAGCCTCTTGCCAAGCTTGACATCCGAATTTGGCAAAAGGCGAGAACTGACTCCCAAAAGCTGTCCTTTGGCTTCTGTGAGTTCATACCAGCAGTACACAGACACATACACACACACACGCACACACACACAGACACATATACACACACACACGCACACACACACAGACACATACACACACGCACACAGACATATACACACACAGACACATACACACACACACAGAGACACACACACACTCTCACAAATAAATGCAACCTTAAAACTTTAAAAGGAGGCTGGGTGATGGTGGCGCACGCCTTTAATCCTAGCACTCGGAGGCAGAGGCAGGTGGATCTCAGTGAGTTTGAGGCCAGCCTGGTCTACAGAGTGAGTTCCAGGTCAGATTCCAAAGCTACAGAGAAACCCTGTCTCAAAAAAACAAAACAAAATAAAACAACAAAAAATAAAGCCTTTAAAAAGAAAAAGGGATAAGAATGTAGAAAAACTGTGTTTTATGAAAACAAAAACAAAAAAAGGCAATTTAAATGCAATTATAAAAATCAGTCTTTGTCCAGATAGGTGTGTGTGTGGTGCTGGGATAAAACCCAAGGCCTCCCCATGCTAACCACACACGCCACCACTGAGCTATCCCCTGACCCTTGATTTGAATTTTGCTCTTGTTGGGGTGAGTCTTCAGGCTTGGACACAGATATTTTATCCACCAACCTATTTCCACAAGACCTGGTTATTTTTTAAAAAGCAGAGCCCAGTTTTGCTCTCAACAGTACTTCGAGGCTGGAGAAACGGCATAGTTAGGAAAGTGCTTGCCGTGCAAGCCTGAGCGTGGTCCTCAGAATTCATGTTAAAGGCCAGGCTTGGGGAGGCGCACCTGTAACCCTGCTGCTGGAAACAGGAGTAGTGTAGGGTCACTGGCCAGCTAGCCCATCCGCAAGTCCCAGGTTCAGAGAAAGACCCTGCCTCGGAAACTAAGGTAGAGGACTGGAGAGGTGACTCAGCAGTTAAGAGCACTGGTTACGCCTCCAGAGGACCCAGGTTCAATTCCCAGCAACCACATGGTGGGTTACAATCATCTGTAATTCCAGCTCCAAATGACTTGATGCCTCTTCTGCCCTCGGAGGGCACTGCATGCACATATTGTACATGTGGACAAGAATATACACACTAAAATAATTTAAAAAATAAAATAGGCTGGAGAGAAATAGAAGACACACAGCATCAACCCCTGGCCTGCCAAAGGCATGCACGCGTGTGTGCGTGCGCACACACACACACACACAGAGCAGACCACTGGCTGAGCTGGGATTTGAGACTAACAAGTTCTAATTTAATTTTATTAATGTGTGTGTGTGTGTATGAGAGAAAGAGAGAGAGAGAGAGAGAGAGAGAGAGAGAGAGAGAGAGAGAGAGAGGAGAGAATACTATGCATGTATGGGTCTCACACGGGCTAGAAGAGATGTTGGATCCCATGCAGCTGGAGTGTGTCGCAGGGGCTGTGTGCTGCCTGACATGAGTGCTGGGAACTGAATCTGGCTCTTCTGTAGGAGAAGTAGCTGCTCTTAACTGCCCTGCCATCTCTGTCTATCACAGCACTCCTGTTCTAATGCAGAGGGGTGTGAGCCCCCAAGTGGGAAGGACTTCTGGGTACAGTCATGAAGAGGATGGGGAGAATGGGACTCAGTTGATAGAGTGCTTCCCTAGAATGCACGAAGTCCTGGGCTTCATCCCTGGCACCCCTTAAACCAGGTGTGAGTGTCCATGCCTGTCCTCCCAGAACTTCAGAGGTAGAGGCAGGAGGATCAGGGGTTCAAAGTTGTCCTCGGCTGCATAGCAAGTGTGAGGCTTCTATGGGGACTCAGGGCCTTGGGAGAGGCCAGAACCCAACACCCCTTCCCCCTGTCCAGCTTTTCCTCCTGGAAGAAATGAGAGAGAGGAAGTTTGATGGCTTCGCCCGTACCATCCAGAAAGCCTGGCGGCGCCACATAGCAGTCCGAAAGTACGAGGAGATGCGGGAAGAAGGTGAGGAGCCTCTGCTAGGAGGCTTGGTCTGCGGGCAGGAGGATTAAAGAGAGGCCATGACTTTTAACCACACATGTGTCCTTGCAGCTTCCAACATCCTACTGAACAAGAAGGAACGCAGGCGAAACAGCATTAACCGGAATTTTGTCGGGGACTATCTGGGGCTGGAGGAGCGGCCTGAGTTGCGCCAGTTCCTGGCCAAAAGGGAACGAGTGGACTTTGCCGACTCAGTCACTAAGTATGACCGCCGTTTCAAGGTAAGACCTGATTGGGTGTTCCCATCAGAGGCTGTGCCTCTGCCTCGCACCCATACCAGAAGATGCCCGTCCACCTAGCTTCCTGACATCCTTCCTCACAGACGTGTTCCCACCAGGCTCAGACACACCTATCCACAAGTAAACCCTCCACTGTAGTGGACACTGCTGCCCGTCAGACATGACCTCATGGGGCTGGCAGAGCACTTGCTTAGCATGAGCCCTGGGTTCTGTCCTCAGTACGACACAAACCAGGTATGGCAGCAAATGTCTATAATCTCAGCTCTTGGAGGGTTCAGGATTTCAAGTTCATCCTCTTCCAGGTCAGCCTGAGCCACGTGAAACCCCGGGGGGAGGGAGACACTCTATGTGGCACTGTCACACCCACCCGCACTCCCACAGCTGATAATAGAGCCATCTATCAAACCTGTCCCTGTGCAGCGCAGACCACCTATCCGTCAGCTATCCTTCACCTTGCCCAGAAGCCCATTCCACAGGACCACTTCCCTCACCTGGCTTAGACACCCGTCCCTGGATTCTGATGCCCCTGTCCATACAAACACTCTCACCAAGCCAAGGGATCCTTGTCCACAGGTACATGCCTGACTGTCCCAGAAATCATGACCAAATTAATTTTCGAGATTGAATAACCTAATGTAGAAAAATCTCTTCCAGACATGCACAGCTGCACATGGCATGTAGCCTGTGCCCGCCCACCACACAGGGACACTTCCATAAGATGCACTCTCGCTTGCTGTCTCAGTTAGGGTTTCTACTGCTGTGAAGAGACACCATGGCCATGGCAACACTTATAAGAAAAACATTGAAGGGGCTGGAGATGGCTCAGAGGTTAAGAGCGTTGCCTGCTCTTCCAAAGGTCCTGAGTTCAATTCCCAGCAACCACATGGTGGCTCACAACCATCTGTAATGGAGTCTGGTGCCCTCTTCTGGCCTATAGGCATCTACACAGACAGAATATTGCATACATAATAAATAAATATTTTTAAAAAAGAAAGAAAGAAAAACATTGAATTGGGGTGGCTCACAGTTTCAGAGGTTCAGTCCATCATCATGGCAGGGAGCAGTGGTGTGCAGGAGACATGGTGCTGGCTTGTTGGGGCCCGTGTCGCTCCAACACAGATAACTGTTTTCCCTAACTGGACTGAAACGGAGACGCAAGGAATAATCAGACGCAACATACACGGTCATCATGGAAGGGCTTCTCAGGGTTCTTTCTCCTGACCATCTCCCGCGTTTATTATCCAAACAGCTTATATACCATCACATAAATTGAGCGGGGAAAATACATTAGGCTTGTTTCCTAGGTAACCAGGTGAATGGCCTTTAGTCACATCTGCATCTACCTGTCTGCTGAAGTATGCTAGCTGTCACGTAGGCCTGAATTAGCATCTCTATAAGATATTCTCCAAATTACATAGGAAGGAGCCCCAAACCTCCTGACCATTAGGTCACCAGCTTCAGCAAACACCTCTCCCCAGGCCATCTACATTTATAACAGAGAAGGAGCAGCACCTCCTGGCTGTTGTTGAGGCTGTCTGCAGGTCTGCGTGACCGTCTCGGGTGGGTCTATGGCTTCAGAGCCTGGCTGCCACACCATATAGAAATATGGGCCTACACTGGCTACATCTTGATCAGAAGGCAACAAGAAATGGTCTCAGACAGTGGAAGTAGTTTGAGTGTAGAGAACTCAAAGCCCACCCCACGGTGACACACTTCCTTCATCAAGGCCACACCTACTCCAAAAAGGCCACACCTCCTAACAGTGCCACTCCCTTTGGGGACCATTTTCTTTCAAACCACCACACCTGCTGTCTTAGTTTTGTTACTCAATAAAATACTCTGATAAAAGCAACATATGAAAAGGATTTATTTGATTCACAGTTCCAGACTACATTCTCTCAGCATGGGAGAATCAAGGCAGGAACCTTAAGCAGACAGTTACAACCACAGCAAGAGCAGAAATCAATGGATTGAAGTGTGCATGCGTGTAGCTGGCTTGCTCCTTTTTATTCAGCCTGAGGCACAGCCCATGAAATAGTCTTCCCACCTTTAATGTAATCAAAATAATTGCCCACAGATGTCCCCACATGCCAACCTACTCTAGAGAATCCCTTGAGTCTAGACTGTGCTAAGTTGACAAAACCAACCCTCAGGGACCAGCAAGGCAGCACAGCAGATAAAGGTACTTGCTGCCAATTTTGAGACTTGAGTTCAGTTACTAGAACCAAGTTGGCAGAGAAAAAGAACTGACTCCCACAGGTTGTCCTCTGACCTCCATGCCATGTCATTCACATGTCCGCACATGCACAGACACATACAAAACAAGTAATTGTTAAATAAAATAGCCATCATTGTTGAATTTTGGGGCTGACTGGTGCAGTTCTTGTCGGCTGGACCTGGGATCTGAGGAACTCAAAGAATGGGCAGTCTGACGCTGTACACAACCTGACTTCAGTTTCAGTGTGCTCTTATACAAGAATGGAACAAAGAAAGTAGTGATCCAATGAAGGTTATTTGAGCTCAGAAAAGAATGGTCAGAAAAACGTGTACCTAAATATCAGTAAGCACATAGTAAATCTTAACAGAGCCGCCCTTCCCAGAACGTCCTCGGAACAGATGGATTTGACCACAGTTGCCTGGTATACACAAGAGATGTATTTGCGC
>NW_026068245.1:288717-298630 GCF_014885135.2 Alexandromys fortis
AGTTGCCTGGTATACACAAGAGATGTATCTGGGAACAGATGGGTCTGACCACAGTTGCCTGGTATACACAAGAGATGTATCTGGGAACAGATGGGTCTGACCACAGTTGCCTGGTATACACAAGAGATGTATCTGGGAACAGATGGGTCTGACCACAGTTGCCTGGTATACACAAGAGATGTATCTGGGAACAGATGGGTCTGACCACAGTTGCCTGGTATACACAAGAGATGTATCTGGGAACAGATGGGTCTGACCACAGTTGCCTGGTATACACAAGAGATGTATCTGGGAACAGATGGGTCTGACCACAGTTGCCTGGTATACACAAGAGATGTATCTGGGAACAGATGGGTCTGACCACAGTTGCCTGGTATACACAAGAGATGTATCTGGGAACAGATGGGTCTGACCACAGTTGCCTGGTATACACAAGAGATGTATCTGGGGACAGATGGGTCTGACCACAGTTGCCTGGTATACACAAGAGATGTATCTGGAGAAGCACTAAAGCAGGGCAGAAGGCCGTGTCCAGATTCAGGGCACACTGATCAGACTGGGTTCTAGAGATATGTTCTGACATCCAGCCAGAATAAACATGTCTTAATAAAAATGTTTGTCACAGGGGGCACCAAGAACAATCATGCACCTGAGGCAAAAGGCTCTGCCTTTTTTTGCTAGAGCCTCTTCCACAATCCCCCAGGCACTGCTCATGATACGTCATTCTTTTGACAGCATTCAGGTGCATACCTGCCTTCCTATACAAATTCATAGACTCGTGTGGTTGGCCTAGAACTTGCAATCCTCCTGCCTTAGCCTCCTGAGCACCAGGATTACAAGTGTGCCCCACCACGATCAGATGACTTAGGCTATGTACTCCTGTTTGCCCCATAAGTTGTATATACTCACCTGAACAATCCATACCTTTACATAAGCTGGGCTGAGGGCATGTGGTTCCATGACAGAGTGTGTGCTTAGCATGCAAGGATTCTATTCCCAGCACAAATCCATACACACAGCTTTGTGACCTTTTCCTGGAGCTGCTAACCAATGTCTGTCCACCCCAGAGAGGTCAATCAACAACAGATCAAAGAAATGGTTCCATTAAGGTATAGCATGGTGGTACAATATGTTTAATCCAGGTTATTTCCAGGAGCATGGCTAAAGGATTGGTTACTTAGAAAAGCATGGGCAACTTAGAATTGGCTGTACCACCAGAGAATGTCTCTTATCCTCCCTCAGAACACATGAACTGCCTATAGATCTTCAAGGAAGGATGGGGCTACATGAGTCCCTCCTAGCAACCATTAACTGTCTACAAATCCTCAGGACCCTTGGCCTCAAGAGTCCCTCACCAAAAGTTAATGGGCCCAGTCTTGTGCAAGTCTCTGGAAAGTCTTTGCAGCTGCAGAGAGGGCAAGAGTCATGTGATACCCAGAGGCCAGCCACATCCTTCAGGGTGTTTCTTATATCCTGTACCTGTTGACTGGTCCAGACATCCCTAACCAATATGCCCTCACTTTTATTCTATTTCTTACGTGATTTAGCAGCTCACACACCTGTGCTGGGAGGGATTTCCCAGTCACCTTCCCTGCAAGCCCCACCCTTGTCTAGAGTTGGCCGTCTGCCATCAGACTGCCCAGCCCTGGAGCCCAGCCATCAACCCCCGGCTTTGCCTTTCCACAGCCCATCAAACGGGACTTGATCCTGACCCCCAAGTGTGTGTATGTGATTGGGAGAGAGAAGGTCAAAAAGGGACCAGAGAAGGGTTTGGTTCGTGAAGTCCTGAAGAAGAAATTGGAGATCCAGGCCCTTCGAGGGGTGTCCCTCAGGTAAGGCCAAGTCCCTAGCTCTCTTGCCCCTTCCTGTCCCATTCCCTTACCCCTACTTCCAGGATCTTCAACAAACTATTTAATTACACTTTTATCTGGGGAGACGGGCACACAGACCAGCACAGGGAGGGGAGGGCAGTAGAAAAGTACCACCGTGTGTACTTCCACCATGTGGGCCTCAGGGGATGTAACTCAGGTCCGACCCTACTTTCGTGATCTTTGTGTGGAGACACTTTCTGTCCCTCTTTCTATCTGACCTCTGGTCCTTCCCAGTTACCACCTCTGGGGCTCTTCCTTCTCCCTTCCCCCAATTTGATCCTCGGAGGTTGGACCCCACTTGTTTTCCTGTCCCTCACTCTTCGCTCTCCTGCCTCTCCGCCAGCACCAGACAGGATGACTTCTTCATCCTTCAAGAAGAGGCTGCCGACAGTTTCTTAGAAAGTATCTTCAAGACCGAGTTCGTCAGCCTTCTGTGCAAGCGCTTTGAAGAGGCCGCGCGCAGGCCCCTGCCCCTCACCTTCAGCGACACGTATGCGCCTCAACCCACAGCCAATTCGAGCACCACTCTCTACCTGGTCTATGTGCGGTGCCCCCTGCCTACCGCAGGGACCCTGGCATGGGTTGGGTGTGGAAGAGGAACCCCAGCTGGCGCCCCCAAATACCCTTCTTTCCCCTAGACTACAGTTCCGGGTGAAGAAGGAAGGCTGGGGCGGAGGCAGTACCCGCAACGTCACCTTCTCCCGAGGGATAGGAGACTTGGCTATGCTCAAAGCTGGGGGCCGAGCTCTCACTGTCAGCATTGGGGACGGTCTGCCTAAGAGCACCAGTAAGTCCGCGGGAAGCAGATGGACATCGTGGGGGCGAGGCGGGGCGAGGCCTGTTGGGACGTGGTTGATGAAGACTGTGGGGGTGGAGCTAGTTAGCTGGTCTAGAGAGGCCAGGGTCTCAAGGGTCAAGGTACAGAAGAAGATAACCCGCCTTAGGGAAATGACCAATGAGAGGAAACGTGAAGGGTCGCGGCCATAGAAGCAACCCTAAGCTATCAACAGATGGTGGGGCGTGTCCTGAAGTGAGAGGGCTCAAAGAATAAGGAGGGAGAGGGGAAGGTTCAGAAAGGGTGGAATCTCTACCTGCAACTAACATGGGAGAACCCATGAGTATGAGCAGAGGCGTGGTCAAATCTGTCTCTGCTGTCTTTCTCTTTTCAGAGCCTACGCGGAAGGGGTTAGCCCAGGGAAGACCTCGAAGGTCAGCGCAGGCCCCTACTCGAGCAGCTCCTGGGCCCCCCAGAGGTGAGGACTTAGTGACTTACGGTGCCTTTTGTGGACGTCAGAATCTAACAACAGTGACTCAACTCACTATAGCTCTCCCATCTACAAGAGGCATAATGGGGAATATTTCTAAGATCTGACCTCTCCCACCATCCGGCACAATCCTAGCCTGGAAACTACGTTTAATTTAGCCAACTCATATTTATTCTTGCCTCTAGACTTGGCATCCAAATCCCCACATTACCTACACCCTAGAGGTAGAATGCTTGCTTAGCATGCAGAAAGACATGTAAATCTGGGTCTATCAACTGCACAGGAAGGTTGAGACCCTGTCTCAAAAACAGATAGGAGAGCTGGGCAATGGTGGTGAACATCTTTAACACCAGCATGTGGGAGGCAGAGGCAGGAGGATCTCTGGGTTTGAGGCCAGCCTGGTCTACAGGACTGGCTCCACAGCTACTGAAACCTCCCTCCCAAAAAAGATGGATGGATGGATAGATAGACAGATAGATAGATAGATAGATAGATAGATAGATAGATAGATAGATAGATGATAGATGATAGAAAGAAAGAAGAAAGAGAGAGAGAAGAAAGGAAGAAAGGAAGAAAGGAAGAAAGGAAGAAAGAAAGAAAGAAAGAAAGAAAGAAAGAAAGAAAGAAAGAAAGAGAAAAGAGAAAAAGAAAAAAGATTTGGGCTGGGTGTGGTGGTGAACACCTTTAATTCCCGGACTCAGGAGGCCAAGGCAGGTGGATCTCTGAAAGTTCAAGGCCAGCTTGGTCTACAGAGCCAGAGCCACAGCTACACAGTGAAACCATAAATCAAAGGAGAAGGGAGAGGTGGGAGGTGAGGAGGAAGAAGAGATGGAGAGAAGAAAGGAGTAGGAAAAAGTAAGGGGGAAGGAAGAGGAAGAAAGAAACTCCCAAGTCTTCATGTACCATGCATGCGCCCCACACATACACTAGCAATACATAAAGCCACACACAAACGCCCTTCTGTTTACCCCAGCAGCTTGTAACGCTCCCTATAGAGCCTCCTGCCTCTGGGGTCCCTCATGCAGACTCTGTCCTTTTCTTTTTGTTTGTTTTGGTGGCTTGGTTTTTCTTTCTGTTTTTTGTTTGGTTTGGTTTGGTTTGGTTTTGGTTTATTGAGACAGGGTTTCTCTGTGTAGCCCTGGCTGTCCTAGAACTCACTCTGTAGACCAGGCTGGCCTTGACCTCAGAGATCCACCTGCCTCTGCCTCTGCCTCCTGAGTGCTGGGGTTAAAGGCAGGCACCATGTTCTTGTTTTTGAGACAGGGACACTCTATGTGGTCCTGGCTGGTGGGACCACCTGCCTCTTCTTCCCCAGGTGCTGGGGTTAAAGGCGAGCATCTCCACTCCTGGTCCTCAAACACAGTTCTACCATACTGAGTTGAGAGTGGCTGCATCTTCTGTCAGGCTCAGATCTCAGCACCAACTCCTCAAATGTTCACAGCCACTCATGACAGATATCTCTATCTTTGTTTCCACCATAGGCATGAATCGAAATGGGGTACCACCTTCTTCCCGAGCGGGGCCCTTACCCATGGAGATCACATCTGGAAGGAGTTCCCAGAGGCCTCCCCGGGGCCCTCCATCCTCAACCCTAGGAGCCAGCAGACGTCCCCGGGCACGGCCACCTTCAGAGCACAACACAGAATTCCTCAATGTGCCTGACCAGGGTGTGGCAGGGTAGGTGGGGACAGATGGGGGGCACAGCCCCAGGAGGAGGCTAAGGGATAGAGGAGTATCTATCAGGGGCTCTGATGAAACCCACACTGTCTCCACAGCATGCAAAGGAAGCGGAGCATAGGGCAGAGACCTGTGCCAGGTGTGGGCCGGCCCAAGCCCCAACCACGCATCCATGGCCCAAGGTGCCGGGCACTGTACCAATACATAGGCCAAGATGTGGACGAGCTGAGCTTCAATGTGAATGAAGTAATTGAGATCCTCATGGAAGGTTTGTATTCCGGGGTGAAGGCTGAGGGTGGGGAGTGTTCAGACATAGTGAGGCAGCTACACATTGCTGCATAGCCTTCCCATCCATGCAAAAACCAGGAGCAAGGGCCAGTGAGGCGGCCCAGCAGGCAAAGGCCTTTGCCACCAAACCTAGGACTCACACACACACACACACACGCACACACGCGCGCGCACACAAGCTGGGGAGATGGCTCCGTGGTTAAGGCTCTTGTCTTGAAAACATGAGGACCAGAGTTCTGATTTCCAGAATCCCCAGAGCAAGCTGTGGTTCTTGCTGAGAGATTCTGCCTTAGTGAATAAGGTGGATGAGCAGTAGGGAATGATGACGTGGGGTCTCCACATGCATACCCCCCATACTCGGGCACCTACACACATGCAAAAACATACAACTCAGAGGTGCATACCGCGCGCACACATTACAGAAAAAGAAAGTGTAATTTAAAAGTGTAAAACCAAGCACAGTGGTGCGTACAGTGGTGCACACTTACAAACATAGAGAAACAAGCGGGCTGGGTATCAAGCTCATAGTCTCCCAGAGCTGCACAGCCTGGATAACCTGGTCTCCGAATGTCGCCTCCTAAGGCACCTAGGGCTGCGGCCTCATTTTATCACACCTCATGCCTAAGCCTTTTTATTATTTTATGTTATTTTGAGACAAGGTCATGCTATGTTGCCTCGGCCTCCTGTGTGCCGAGGGGACTGGAAAGCGCCACCACATCAGGGTGTAGTCTTACTTTAGTCAGTAACAACTGACTTTACAAGTCCTTGTAAGTAGGAAGGAAGCCGAGTCATGATGGCCCTGCCCAAGTCCTACCTGAAGGTCCCCATCTGGGATGACCCCAGAAACACTTCAGAAGTGGATAGCAGGGCCTCCTGGATGTCATGGGGACCTGGTTATTCCTAACTACTGCTGGGGTTTGAAGAAGACTGTCTAGAGAAGGGCAGAGACTGTTGAATGCAGATCAGTGGTACAGCACTTCCCTCATATGCAGGAGATGCTGGGTTTCTCAGTGTGAGGGGGGACGAGGAAGAGGATGGAAGGGAGAGAGAGAGGTAGGCTGCTAAGGATATGGCTCAATCAGTAAGCTTCTCAGCAGCAGAGCATTTGCCTGGCTTGTACAAAGTTCAATCTCCAGCACCTGCCTCCAGATCCAAAGGCTGACAGCCATGCATAATGTCATATACAATAGTCCAAGAACTTTGGAAACTGAGGATGGAGAGTAAAAAGTCAAGCTGGGCTGCTCAGGGAGACAGAACCAGTCTCCAAACAAAACAGAAGTGAGTGTGATAGCTCAAGGGTATAATCACAGTCCTCAGGGGACAGAGGCGGGGGGGGGGGGGGGGATAAGGAGTCCAAGGTCAACCTCAGCAACATAGCACACACATGCACACGTCTTCGGGTTTATATGTATGTGTGTGTCTTTGAGCATGTGTGCACGGACATATGTGTCTGTATGTGTGCATCTGTGTGTATGTGTGCAGGCGCACATATGCGCATTCTTGCGTTTTATGAAGGTACACACCTGTCATGGTCTGCACATAGAGGTCAGAGGGCAACTAAAGGTGTCAGTCCTTCCCTTCCACCTTGTTTGAGGCAGCATCTTTTGTTGCTCGCTACAGTATATGCCAGGCTAGCTGACCCAAGCGTTTCCAGGGGTTCTCCTGTCTCTACCTCCTGTTGCACCATAGAGAAACATGGAATAACAGATGTGTCATGTAGCACTGCCTCCGGCTTTCATGGGTTCTAAGAAACTCCGGTCCTCACTCAGGCATGACAAGTACTAAGCCATCTCTCTGGCCCATGCATAGTATGTTTGCAGACAGGCAGAACCATACAATACCATGTGTCCAAAGCAAACAAAATATCCAAGATGAGTATAAGAGAGAGACAGAGAAAGCAGTGTGCACTGGGCATCTCAAGCTCTTCTCTCCCACAGATCCCTCTGGCTGGTGGAAGGGCCGACTCCATGGCCAGGAAGGTCTCTTCCCAGGAAACTATGTGGAGAAAATCTGACTATCCGCCCACCAGTCTGCCTGCTTGCCTGCCAGGGAGCCACACCCTGCCAGTGGGAGCTTTGATTTCCCTGGCTGCACTGGCCGGAATGCCCAGGCCTGTGGCCTCCAGCCCAGTGAGGGCCCTGTGTGTGGAGGATCACCACCGTCACACCCCATGCCTGGTGCTGGCCTCCCATGGGTTGAGTCGCTGTCCAAGTCTCTGTTTCATCATGTGTCCGATAGGATTCGCTGCAGAACCTACCTCCCAACTGCCTTGTGTGTGTGAAACGAGTGAGCGCCAAGTGCTGTGCACAGCCCAGGGTCAGGGGACTTTGACAGTCGGGCTCTCCACCTTGCTCTCATTACTGAGGCAAATAAACACGTCAGGTGAAAACAAGGAGAAAATTACTGAGTTCTGGGGCTGGGGATGTGGCTTAGTTGGTAGAGTGCTTGCTTCTCAACATGAGGCCCTGGGGTTCCTCAGGACCACATTAAATCGGGCATGGTGGTGCATGGCTGTGATCTCAGTAGTCAAGAGACGGGACAGGGAGACCGAGAGTGCAATGTCAGCCTTGACTATACAGTTGATTGTAAAAACAACATATATATTTGTGTGTGTGTGTGTGTGTGTGTGTGTGTGTGTGTGTGTGTGTGTGTGAGGTCTGAGGACACCTTTGTGAAGCCAGTTCTCTCCTTCCCCCATGTGGATTCCGGGAGTCAAACTTATGTCATCAAGCTCTGTGGTGAGGCCTTAGCCCCCAAGCCGTCTCACCAGCCCTAAATAACCAATGTTGAGGATGTCCTGGGCGATATAAGACTTTCGTGTGGGGGTGAGGAAACTGCTCCGAAAAGTCCTGCTTCTGCGTTTGCCTCAGGAAACCAACCTTGGCTGGGAAAACAAGCACAGGATGTAGCTGGACCTCATCGGGTCTCCTGTTGGCCAATCATTCTGCAAAAGCATTTAACTGTCCTTGAGTGTGGCTGGACCCTTCCGCCTCTGAGTTCTTATACACTCCAGTTCAGAAGCACTTGTATAGCATGGGGTTAAATCAGTACTGAGAGAGAAAGAGAGAGAGAGAGAAAATAATGACTTATTATATAGACCAGGCTAGTCTTTTTTGTTTGTTTGTTTGTTTTTCGAGACAGGGTTTCTCTATAGCTTTGGAGCCTGTCCTGGAGCTAGGCTTGAGCCACCACCACCACCCAGCTCAGGCTAGTCTTGAACTTCTACAAATCTGTCTGCCTTTGCCTCCCAAGTTCTAGAATTAAGATTTATTTATTTTAAATAATTTTTTGAGATTATGAAAACAATTACATCACTTTCCCCTTCCTAAATACAAAAATACAACCTGCTCAGTCTATAACATCAATGCATGTATGTGCTTTCAGGGTTGACACCTCGTCCTGGATAACCATGGTGTGCTCTTCCCTGGGGAAGACTGTTTCTCATGCTCTCAGCATCCCTTAATTGCCTGTAACTCTTTGTCTAGGGTTGAGGCCTCACAAGCATGGCCCCCCAATGGCTATGGTGAAGGAGGAGGGTCAGTGAGATGGCCAGCAGGCCAGTGTGCTCACTGTTCACTCCTGGCAGAGCCCACATAAAGGTGGATGGGGGAGAGCTGACTATGCAAATCTTTCCTCTTTCAACCCCCCTCCTGCTAACAACAAACAGGGGCTGCAGAGATGGATCGGTGGTTAAGAGCACTGCTCTTGTAGAGGACCAGGGTTTGATTTCCAGTACCCACAAGGTGGCTCACAACCCATCCATAACTCCAGTCTCAGGGTATCCAACACCTTCTTCTGGCTCCCCTGGGCAGCAGGCACACACGAGGTACACATACACACGTGTAGGCAAAACACTTCTATACATAAATAGGAATAAAATATTTAAAATAATAATAATAGTGCATAAACTGTTTAAGAGCAGCGGATGATTCGGCAAGTAGAAGTGCTTCCTACAGTACTGACAACATGTGCTGTGTGTTGAGGACCACGTGATCAGAGAGGAGAACTAATTTCTGCTAGCTGTCCTCTGACCTCTAAATGCACAACATGGTACATGTTTTCCCATACACACATAGCAAAAAAAATTAACTGCAATTTTTAAATAAATAAATTTTCTTTACCAAAGGAGCGGGCTGGGGATGTAGCTTAGTTGGCAGTGTTTGCTTAGCATGAAGGCCTGGGTTCCAACCTAGCAGAGAAATGTGTCAAGGACTAGCCCCACACAAATCATTCTGACCAGTGCAGAGGCGTGGGAATATTAAAGACACAATTCACAGGACGGTATGGGGAGGGAGTCCTGAAATGACCGGCGTTTATTTTTCAAACAGCTTTTATATCAATGTAAGCTGGGGGTAGGGGGACAAAAACTTCATTGGCATTCTGTTTCCTAGGCAGCGAAGGAATGACTTAAGTCAGGGAGGCTGAAAACACCTCTTCCCCAGGTGACCTCATAATTACAATAGAAAAAGCAGGATGACATTAGTGTATCCTGACCACTTTGAGGATGGTGCCAGGTTTGCTTTTCTATCAAAGGAGCTGGGCAACCTTGCCAGATGCACCAGTCAGTCTCCCAGCTACTCCAACCGTCAGACAAATGTGGAAATGGCCTGCCTTCTCGGCTCCCACAGAAATGGAAGGAGGGAAGAGACAAGAGAAAGGAAAGGGAACAGAAGAGAAGAAGAAAAACGAGGTTGAGGAAAGTAGTTCATGTAGACAGCCCTGGGTTCTATCCTGAACTCTGCATAAACCAGCTCTCATCCCAGCACTCAGAGGGCCAAAGCAGAATCAAGAGTGAAAGTTGCCAGGCGGTGC
>NW_026068245.1:299015-356201 GCF_014885135.2 Alexandromys fortis
AAAAAAAAAAAAAAAAAAAAAAAAAAAAAGTGCAAAGTCATTTTGGGGCAGCCTGAGCTACATAAAAGAAAGAAAGAGGAGGCAGAAGGGGTTTTCACTCTTTCCTTTCAAGCCCTGGCCCCGCACTGGCACGGAGGATACCACCTAGAGGAAGGGAGGCTCCTGAGAAGGGTAACCAGCTAACTGTTGGACAGGGTGCTGGAACTGGAGAAAAAAACTGGGGCTGGATAAATTAGGTTAGGGACAGCTCCAAACTGTGAACCATTGTTACCTCAAACCCACCCAGTCGTCAGCTCCCACATCCTGTGGGTTCTTTCACAAAATGTCTTACATCCGGCCCCTCCACCCGCTTCCTTGTGGCGCTGCTCTTTCCTCAGCCTCACCCCTTCTTCCTTCCCAGCATAAACACACCTCTCCACCTTGCAACAAAGAGAGGCTGGGACTCCAGGCCAGCTGGTCAAGTGCTTGGCTAAATGCACAAAGTCCCAGGTTGGGTCCCCAGTACGACATACAGCAAATGTTGTGGTTTTATACCTACAATCCCAGCACTTCAAAGTTATCCTCGGCTACACAGTTGCGAATTTCACACACATGTTTTGAACATATCCACCAACACCTCCAGCTGCTCTCACAACCATCCATGTCAAATAAACCTGAAGATTTTTTTCTTTCTTTCTTTTCTTGAATTTCCCCATCGATTCTAGCTTGTATTGTCGCTTTATTCTTGGAAATGGGGCCTTGGTGTGTGGTCAACCTACCAGGGGGCACTGTTCCCTTGATGCTACCTTCCATCTCTGATTCCTACGCTCTTTCTGATATTTCTTCTGAGAAGATGACCCCTGGAGGGAGAGGTACAACATACAGGTGCCATTTAGAGCTGACTATTCAACAGTCTCTTATTCTCTGTATGTTGGCCAATTCGGGAGACCCTGTCTGGTTGTTTCTGTTTTCAAAAATAAATTTTAGGTGTATGAGTGTTTTGTTTGTATGTTGAGCCATCTCTCCACCTGTGATCCCAGTAATAAAGACTCTGAAGAGGCTGAGCGTGGTGACCCACTTTTAATTCCTGCACTGTGCTTTGTCCTTGGGCCTCCTCTTGAATTTTTTGTTATTGTTGGGGGAGGTGTTACTTGGAGATTTCTGGTTTGTTTGTTTGTTTGTTTGTTTGTTTATGAGATATGTTCTCACTAGTAGCCCTGGCTAGCCTGGAACTTTTATGTAAAGAAGGCAGACCTTTCGCAGAGATGAGACTGCTTCTGCCTCCCAAATATTGGAATTAAAGATTAAACATTCCTGGCTTGTTTTAGGTTTTTTTTTTTTTTTTTTTTTGGTTTTTCGAGACAGGGTTTCACTGTGGCTTTGGAGCCTGTCCTGGAACTAGCTCTGTAGACCAGGCTGGTCTCGAACTCACAGAGATCCGCCTGCCTCTGCCTCCCGAGTGCTGGGATTAAAGGCGTGTGTCACCACCGCCCGGCTTGTTTTACTTTTTTGAGACAGGATCTCACGTGGCACAGAATAGTATTGAATTATACGTATCGCGGAAGATGACCCTGCCTTCCTGACTTTCTCGGCTCTGCTACTGGTGCTGGGGTGACAAGCACGCCTACCACAGAAGGTCTCTGTGATTCTAGGGACAAACCTATGGTTTGTGAATGGGAGCCAAGCAGTCTACTAAGTAAATGGCATCCCCAACCCCTTTCTCAAGTTTAATTTACTTTATTATTTGTCTATATGTACGTGTGTTTCTGAGTGAGTACAAGTGCCAGCAGAAGACATGCCAATTTCAGGAACTGGAGTTAGAGATATTTGTGAGCAGCCATGTGAACTTGGGTTCTCTGCAAGAGTTCAACCTTGGAGCCATCTCTCCAGCCCCCATCTTTCTCAGTTCCTAAATGTTTTTTAACCATCTTCTTAGTGGCACATACAGACTCTTAGTTTATCTAGAAATATGCTGCATATAACGTCTACAGTTGTTTATGACTCAATAAACATCTCTTGAAAGCTTGGATGCATAAGGATCTGGGATCTAAATACTACTTTATCAACTACCCCAAAACCCATCCTCCAAATGATCACCAGAAGGAGATGCTGTGCCTCCCCCAGTTAACTAGCTGTCCCATTCCCCCACCCGGCAGGGAAAACGCCTAAAGCCAGAGGTCAACAATTCAAAACAGCTTCAGAACGTCCCAATTCAAAACAGCTTCAGAACGTCCCTGAAACTGACCAAATTCACCTGCCAGAGTAAACAGCACAGGTTGCTGAGACTCACTTTCACAAAAGTCAGTCTGCAAATAAGACTCGGAGCCGCCAGCTGTCTAGAAGAGGTTTAGACCAACTAAGTGTAGCGCGCGGAGATGTAGCACGCAGAGATGTAGCGTGCACCATGGCGATGTCATGTCGGGGGCACGGAGCCTGGGAACCGTTTACTGTTCCACTTCAAGCTTGACAGACAACTTGTGCGCATGTGCGCAAGCTCCCCCCAGCGCGGGGAGTCTTTCGATCTGGCCATCCAATCTGACCAATCATAATCTGGCACAATCACTCCATTCTGGCCTGAACCATTGGGTTGATGACACGTCAGGGCTTTGTCTGGCACCGTATATATTCTTCTGCGTCAAGGGGACGGGGTCTTTTGCCTCTTTACAACCTCAAGTGTAAGTGCTCCAATAAAATATGTTCTGAGAAGAATCCTGTTGCGGTCATCTCTTCTGCTGGCGGGAGTGGCGTGCTGCAACTAAGTCACTTGGAAAGGACATCCTCCACCCTGCTGAGCTGCTCCAGTGTGCTCCAGGGTTCCGGCTTTTGTGCGCTGTCACGCATTAAGGGGTGGGCTTTGGTGACGCCGCTGTCTTTGACTCATTTCTGCTTCTCTGAGTAACCCCTCACACATATTCCTATAAGTAACCACAGAAAAACTCTTGGTTCACCAAGGTGGGCTCCCTATCTAAGGTGAGTGAACATGTTTGTGTGTCCCTAGAAAAGGTATTTGTCACACAATAGCACCTGCCACAGAAGCATCAAGTCCTGAGTTCTGAACCCCAGATATTAGGTAAATGCCAGGTAGACACTACGGCCTCTCTGTAATTCAGCCTCAGATGATCGAGGCCGAGGATCCCCAGAGCAAGACTAGCCATACTGCTGAGATCTGGGTTCTATCGAGAGGTTCTGTCTCACTGAGTATGGAAGAAGAGTCACTGCACGAACCTCCAGCTTTCACATGTATAAGCAACCAGGTACACATGTGCCCACACACATGTACCCACACACGTGTGCACATGTACCCGCATGAAACCCCTTCACTAACACGCATGCACATACACATGCACCCACACATGAAAATGGGAAAATAATATTCATCAGTGACAGATCAGAAACCACATTTTCTCACGTTTCCACCTCTCACGGGGCCTACAGGACTTACCCAAGTTCTCTTCCTGGCTTCCACACCACGTCTTCATTCTGTTTGCACAGTGGAGAGATCTCCTCACTGTAGCCCAACAAAGGGGAACTTGTTCCTTGCCAGCTTCTGGAGTGCTCAGCTTTCCCAGGTATCAAGGCTCAGCTCCAGGCCCCTCAGCCAGTTTCCCTGACTCATGGGCTCCATAGTACTTCTGTTGTTTGTTTTCTTATCTCGTGGGGCAGATCCAAGATCAGGTCTCTCTGCTGTTGTTATTGTCACTGTGTCCAGTGGCTGACTCCAGCCTCCCAAGAGCAGCACTGCTGTCCCTTCCTGGCACCGAGTGTGCACTTACGAGAAGTAGGATGGGCGGGAAACCTCATTGCAAGACACCAATGCACTTGGGATTCATGTTCACACCTTGCTACTTGTGGGATTTACCTATTCACTAAACCTGAGGTCCACAGTTCTGAATTAGGCTATTACAACAGATTTATTCATGTTTTTCATTTTTATGTACATTGGTGTTTTGCCCACGTGTATATCCATGTGAAGGCATTGGATCTCCTAGAACAGGAGTAGCAGACAGGTGTGAGCTGCCATGTGGGTGCTGGGAACTGAACCCGGGTCCTCTGGAAGAGCAGCAGTGCTCTTAACTACTGAGCCCCAACAGATACATTCTTACTACACACTTGGATGCACTGAAAAATTCGAAACTTGCTAGGAAGAATGTTCTGTGCAGACATGAGGGATCAGGGTTCATGCTCACAGAATTCATGAAAATGAGGGAGAATTTGGATCCCTGGCACTCCTTGGGTGGAAGACATAGCAGTTACCTGTAATTGGGGCGCTTGGGAGGTGGACACAGAGAATCTTCTGGAAAGTTACACCAGTGGGAACTGGTGAGCTCTAGCTTCAGTAACAGACATTGCCTCAGTAAATGAAGGGCAGAGCACCTGAGGAAGGCAATGTTTACTGTGGGCCTCCATATGGAGGCTCCCATCTGTGCACACCTAGATTCACCTGCATATGTATCTGTGTATCTCTAAGGATGTAGCTTAGTGTGTGGAGTGTTTGCCTAGCACACAGGAAAACTCTGGCTTCAACACCTAGTACCACCCGAACCCCAGTGTGGGAGCATCCAAGTTCAAGGTAAGAACAACCCAGACAAATAATAATAATAACAACTGTTGGGAACGATGACGGATGCTTTCCCAACCCTGTACTTCGACCTTTGTGATTTGGTGGGAGAGTCCTGGAACCCCTCAGATCAGGAACCATTCCCAGGATATGGCTGCCATCACGGGGGGGGGGCGGGGGGGTAGGCACAGGGACCACAGCTCTTATGGAGACCAGCCAATTTAGACAACTTCAGGCAGCCATGCATACTGATATCAAGGCGCTGGAAGAATCGGTTAGCACACTTGAAAAATCATTAACCTCCCTCTCAGAGGTAGTCCTACAAAACAGGAGGGGGCTAGACATGTTGTTTTTGCGAGAGGGAGGGTTATGCATGGCACTCAAAGAGGAATGCTGCTTCTATGCGGACCACACTGGGTTGGTGAGAGACAATATGACAAAGCTTAGAGAGAGGTTAAGACAGAGACAAAAGCTGTTCGAATCACAACAAGGATGGTTCGAAGGATGGTTTAATAAGTCTCCCTGGTTTACAACTCTATTGTCTTCTTTGATGGGTCCCTTGATTATCCTCCTTCTGATACTCCTGTTTGGGCCCTGCATCTTAAACCGCCTGGTCCAGTTTATAAAAGACAGGCTGCCAGTCATTCAGGCCCTAGTACTGACCCATCAGTATCACATGTTACCACAACAAGAAACCGAGGTTCTGTAACTGCTTTGAGTAAAAGATTTAACTCAATAATAAAAAGAAAAAGGGGGAAATGAAAGACCCTACAGACCCCCTCCTCAAAACACGCAGCTAGCATACTCCCGGGGAAACGCCCTGTTTGCTTGAAAAATTCTCAGATCAGCAGCCAGCCTGCTCTCATAAGAACATTCCATTTGCTTAGGAGAGCAGGAAGTCTATGAGATAGGATGACTGCAAGGCAGGATATCAATAAGATAGGACATCAGCAAAGCAGGTTGACTGCAAAACAGGATATCTATAAGATAGGAACAGGATGACTGTTGCTGACACCCATGCTGGGAGAGGAAACCATTCATGCCTCTGCCTCATTCCGATAACCACGCTTTTGCTTCTGTAAACTTGCTTTTTGCTCTTCCCTATAAAAAGCCCGCCTTCCAGTCGGCAGGCTCGCAAGTCTTCTGAGAGATCTTGCCGCCCGCAGGTACCTGTGTTTACCCAATAAACCTCTTGCGATTTGCATCCGTGTGGTCTCGGCCTGTTCCTTGGCGTCGGGGAGGTCTCCTCCCGAGAGAAGGACCTCTTTGAGAGTCTTTCACAACAACAATAATAAGGTGGTAGTGGGGAGCTGTTGTCAATTTTCAATGAAAAGTAAACCAATTAAAAGCAAACAGTATGGGAACGCTCGTCTGACAGACTGAGGTGGGAAGACTGAAAGTCTGAAGTCAACCTGACCTGGTATACAAAAAGAAGAAAAAGTACTGCTTTTCGCCCTTCCAGAGTTGGTCATTGGGGCATACAGGGAAAGCATGGAGGTGCTCATTTTGCAGGCAAGGACGCTAGGGCCTGGAGAGATTTCTCAGATAGGAGCTTTACTTCCACTTTTGCAGTCACTGATACAAAAGCCCCCTCCCTAGGCGCAGTAGGCTAGTGCCGGCCCCCTCCTCCTAGGAGGCTCAGGATTAGGCCACACCCCAGATCTCGCGAGATCTCAGGAGCGGAAAAAATGGCGCCGTCGTGATCGAGACCCCGCGTCGCCGAAGAAGTCGCCGCTGCTGGAGCCGGAGCCACCGAAGGCACCCGAACCGGAGGTCGAGCTGAGGGGAGGATGGTGAGTGTGGCATCCGGCACGTGGGCACGGAGGAGCAGCGGGAATTGACAGGGAGCGGCCCTGCGGCGCGCACCCCCCAACCAGCCCCGCCCCTATATCCGGGTCCCCGCCCGCCGCTGACTGCCCCTTGGGCCACGCCCACTCTGCCCGAGCTCTGCCAGCTTTGTAGGCCCTGCAGCATTTTCCAAGTTGCTCCCAGGCCGGACCCTCGCCCACTTTCCTAGGCCACGCCTCCGCCCATGGTGCCTTCCTCCTGTCAAAGTTGGAGAAGGGATGTTAACGATGCTCTTCTATGCATAATCCCTGATATATACTTTCTTCTGCAACTGAAATTAGGAGACAGTAGCTCAGTCTGCCCTCACCTCCCGTAACTCATCTTGCTGGTGACTCAGAAAGTGGAATGGCTGGGTAATATCTGGCGGGGGTGAGAGGGAGTTAGAAACCCCGAGTTTTGTGGGCCTTAGGAATGGAAAGACCTCCCTCTGTCCTAGGCAGACTCTGATCCCAGCCTTATTCTAGCCACTTCTTGCACCAGGAGGAACCGTCCAAGCCCAGCCCGGACATGCTAGCCACTGCAGAGTCCAGCTCTAGTGAGCCCGACAAGGAGGTGGCGTCTCCAGATGCGGTAGCGACAGCCACATTCTCCTCCGTGGAGGAGCCAGGCCCTAACCCGACACCCATACCACCAGTGTGGGACCGTGGAGGACCTCCGCAGCAGGTCGCCGCTCCAGCCCCAGACACCTGCCAGCCGGGCTCAACCAGCACAGCTGTGGGGACCAATGAGGACCTGAGGTTGCCCAGACGACGTCCACCACCAGGTGATCTGTGATGGAGCCTTCATAGGTCCGTCGGGTAGGACTGAGATGGTGCAGGATCAGGAATTACCTTGTATCCCATCTAGGGGGTTCCTTACCATTTACTGAGCATCAAGGCTTTTCAGGTGTAGCAGTCAAACCTAACCAGCCTTTCCAGGCAATTTATTCTAGTAGTGAGGGAAGGGGAACTTGTTCAAGGCTTTGAGAATGGGGGGTCAATAATGAAAAATTGATGACACCCATTTATTCCACAGGAAAACAGATACCCTGCTCTAGCCCTGGCTGCTGCCTCAGTTTCCCCAGTATTCGTGATCTGGCACAGCATCTCCGTACCCACTGCCCGCCCACACAATCACTGGAAGGTAGGCAGGTTAGGGTGGAAGAGACAGAGGACCCCCCCCCAGGGTCAGTCCTAACCACCCCACTCCACACCTGCCCTTCATCTCTACCAGGCAAACTCTTCCGATGCTCAGCCCTGAGCTGCACTGAGAGTTTCCCCAGCATGCAGGAGCTGGTGGCCCACGGCAAGCTACATTACAAGCCCAACCGCTACTTCAAGTGAGACCTCGACCTTCTGCTCTGTTGGTCCCTTTCTAGTCTGTGTGGAGGAGGGGCGGGGCAGGTTGGGACATAACCAACCCCAGCAGTGCATGGAGGATGTGAGTGAGAGTAAGTCGCCCTGACAAGGATCAGCTGGAGTGGCAGGGTATACATGCTGTGGCTCTGTCCTGTTCCCTCTCACTTCTTATATGGAAAACTGGCTGCCCAAGGAAAGTCAGAGCTTGAGGCTCTGAGCTGGAGAGGTCGGGAAGGATCAAGACTTCCATAAGGGCACAGAGTCACAGAAATTTCAACCTAGATACCCTTCCCACATCCTGGTCCCTAGGTAGCAGTGGCTAGACCTCTTCCTATTGTTGCCCAGGAGACAGTTCAGCCCTGTGTCTCCCCCCAGGTGTGAGAATTGCCTCCTGCGCTTCCGCACTTACCGCTCCCTCTTCAAGCACCTGCATGTTTGTGCAGAGCATGCTCAGAGCCCAGTCCCACCACCACCCCCTGCCCTGGACAAAGAGCCACCCGTGCCCGAGCGCCCCACAGACTCCGACCCTTCATCTACTCTGAGCCTGCCTTTCCCTCTACTTGAGCCTTTCACCTCTGCCCCCACTGGGCCCTTCCTTCCCTACTTGAACCCTGCGCCCTTTGGACTGAGTCCCCCGCGACTGCGCCCATTCCTGGCTGCTGATCCAGGACCTCCAGCCTCCAGCACTGCCATCTGGAGAAAGAGTCAAGGTGAGTATGAGAACCAGTTGCCTGCAAGGCTGATTGGGCCCACCTTTATTTACCTGCCTCTTTCCTGCAGGTGCTACTGGAAGTCCCAGAAGACCTCAGGGCGGCTCAGATGCGCCCTCAGGTGCATGCAGGTGACGACCAGGGCAGGGTGGAGGGGCCTTCATTCCTGGGCCTTGCGCCGGCCCTGTGAATGCCCGGAAGCAGCAGTGCGTGTCCTTTGAAATACATGATTTATACCTTTCAAATGCCTGGCACCTATACCTTCATCTGCGTCGGCCTTGTGTAAAAACTTGCGCCTTGTCCGTATCTGAGTGGTCCTATCCTGCAGAGGTCCAGGGATGGGAGCCAAACTTGGTGCCTTCAGTGATTGGCAGTCAAGCCCAGGAGAAAGGACCCAACTCCCTGGACCCTGGAAACTGAGGGGGACGAACGTAGGGAAAAGTCTAATTTGCCCTGGCCGACATCCACCATCCCTGTGGAAAGGTCCTCTGGGGTGGAACCCAGGACTGACCACGGCCTGCCTGCCAGCAGGTACGTGGCCCCCAGCCGCATCGTGTGGGAACACACGCGTGGCTGCTACTACTTGTGCACGCAGTGTGACTTCTCCATGGCCTCATGGCCTACCATGACACTGCACCTTCAGGACCACCGCCCCAACACCCCCCACAGACCTGGTGCCTGGGTCCCTCCGTGCCGATGCCCGGGCAGGTAAGGCTGAGGAATGCTTCAGCATGAAGCCCGAGGCAAGAGGTGAGGCCCAGGCTCAGCGGCCGCCTCCTCAGCACCACACAGACCCAATCTCATTTGCTCCTGCGGTGTCACAACTGTCAGAGGGGGAGCGTCCCATTTTTTCACAGTTCTGAACCAGCTGTGTTGGCCTGGGTGGGAGAGCCTGCAGATATTTTTGTAATTTGAGGGGGGAGGGGAAAATAAAGGAGTTGTCTTTGGTCCTGTGCTGTGTCTTAGGTCCCTTGCCCCTCAGATAAGATTTTTGTTTTTATTGTGTGTGTGTGTGTGTGTAAATGTGAGTGTGATGCCCATGAAGATTAGAAAAGGGTGTGAGATCCCCAGGCACTTGTGGGTGCTGGAAACCAAGCTTGAGTCTCCTGCCCTCCCGTCAAATAAGCAGTAGGCTGCCACCTACTGACTGGGTCCAGGGTACTAACACACCAGGGGAGGGGACTTAGAAGTGGCTTCACAGAACCTGATCTTCCTCAATACTTTTGTCACTGCCTGGCACCTCAGCCCTGGAATCCAGGTCTCCAGATCATTGCCACCCTAGCCAGCTACAGGTAGGGGCAGACAGTGCCCACCATTCTGTTCCACAACTTCCAGAAACCAGATAAGAAAGAATTTTCAGTTGTTTTCCTTTATTTAAAAACCAAAAAAAAAAAAAAAAAGCAGGCAAAGGCAGGCAGATCTCTGAGTTTATACAGGGCTAGTTCATCAAAAGCCATCTTTAAAAATAAAACACGGGACTAGTAAGACGGCTCATGTTCAAGTGCTTGCACAAGCAACCCTGATAATGACGACAGTGTGAAGTGAGGTAGGAAAGAAAGTCAACTCTAAAGTTGTCCTCCTAAAGCCTGGTGGCCACACCTTTAATCCCAGCACTTGGGAGGCAGAGGCAGGCAGATCTCTGTGAGTTCAAGACCAGCCTGGTCTACAAGAGCTAGTTCCAGGACAGGCTCCAAAACCACAGAGAAACCCTGTCTCGAAAAAACAAAAGCAAAACAAAACAAAAAGTGGCAAGTTCCAGCCAAGCTACACAGTAAAACAAGGGGGAAAAAAGCTCCAAGGCATGGCGCACTTAGGAAGCAGAGGTGGGAGGATCACTTTCTTTTTTTTAAGTTCAAGGCCAACCTGGGCTACATAGCAAGACCATCTCAAAAAAATTGTTTTTTTTAATATCAAGAGTTAGGAAGGCATTGTGGAAAGCTAGATCTGAGTAAGCTCTGAGCTATCGTATATTAGATATGATTCTGAGACCAAGGGGTTCACAGGAGTAAAAAAAGCCTTGGTGGCTGTGGTTGTGGGGTAGGCAGAACTGGATGGGGAACTTATTTAGTTATATTATATACAGTGTTCTGATTGCATATATGCCTGCAGGCCAGAAGAGGGAACCAGACCTTATTATAGATGGTTGTGAGCCACCGTGTGGTTACTGGGAATTGAACTCAGGACCTCTGGTAGAGCAGCCTGTGCTCTTCTGAGGCATCTCTCCAGCCCAAAAAGATTTTTTTTGTTTTGTTGAGACAGGGTTTCGCTGTAGTTTTAGAGCCTGTCCTGGAACAAGCTCTTGTAGACCAGACTGGCCTTGAACTCACAGAGATCCGCCTGTCTCTGTCTCCTGAGTGCTGGGATTAAAGGCGTGCACCACCAAAACTGAACTTTTATCTTCATCTGCAGACCCCCTTCTGCCCCAGGTGCTGCTGTCTGCCCCAGTCCCAGCTCTAGAGAGTTGGAGGTTCCTGTTTAAGAATACCAAGGATGGAGATGTAGCTCAGTAAGTGCTTGCCTAGTCTGCACAAAGCTATGGGTTCTATCCCCAGCACCAACACCAGCAGTGCTGGTGGAGGCATTCATTTCAGAACTGGGGAGTAGTGTGGAGGATCAGAAATTCAAGGTCATCCTAGCTACGTATGGAATACATAACACACACACACACACACACACACACACACACACACACACACAATATGCCAGGCCATCAGAGTTCCTGTGGAAGCAGTCTTTCCCCAGTCCTCCTCAGTGGGACCTACTACTATCTAGATAAAGACTCCTGTTTGGGGGTTGGAGAGATGTTATACTAGGTACAACCAAGATCTGAGTTCAGATTCCCAGCACCCAATGAGTTGGGTCCTCCAGGCCCTACATCACTGTCATAGTCCTGTCTTCTCTACCCAACTTCACTGCTTGTAGGCTCTAGAGAATGAAATACAACAGCCATACTTCTGGTTTTGAATAAGTGAATTTATTAAACAAAAGTAAAAGAATAAATAGCAAGTGATTGGTGGGAAGTGGAGAGACAGACCTGGGACCTCCTGGCCAGCCAGGCTAGCCAAAAAGTGGGTGTCAGGTTTTGTGAGAGACCTTGTCTCAAAAACTAAGTTGGAGAATAAAGGAAGACACCTGATGGCAACCTTTGGCCTCTGTAAACATAAGCACAGATTCATACACCCACCCACACAATAAAGTGGATGTCATAATGCTCGCACTTTGGAGAGGCTAGATTTGGGAATGTCTGCTCAGTGAGTCTTGTCCCAGGAACTGAGTACTGGGGACAGATACCAGGAAACTATAGAACTTCCCCACACCCCATTCCCTGCCCAAACCACTAGCCTATTATCCTCCCTGCTTTTCACATAACCAACCTTTGCTCTTCTGAAAGCTTTGCTAAACATCCTCGCCTCCTCCCCACCCCACCCCCATAACTCCCATAATTCCCTACCTCAAGCTGGGACCCTACAGGGTATTCTGCCTGAGCAGCTCAGAGGCAGAGGTTGAGTTGAACAGACTGAGCAAACTCCTGGAGACTTGTCTGCAGGGCAAGGTGGTGCCTGGCTACTGCTAGGCAATTATCCAGCCAGTTTTGTCACCTGAGTGATACCAGATTGCTTATCATTACCCTAGCTGAAAGAGGTGAAAAGTGGCCATGGTCCTGGGTCCCAGCTCGCAGATCTCAGCAACCTGGGCTGCAGCCTCTCCTTCAAAGAACTCTGACTGCTCCAGGCACACGGTGATCACTTCTTTGGCCCTCAATCATTTCAGGCTTCTGGCTCCATAGTTGAGTTCAAGCCAACTGGTCACGGTCATGCAGGCCACATAGAGTGGGGAGGTCCTTGGCGGCCATGCTGGGAGCCTACAGATCACCTTGCATGCATCCCTGCTCAGTCCCCCAGGCTCCAGAGTGGACAGCCTGGGGAATCACCAGCTGTCATTTAAGCCTTTCACTTGTGCTGGCTTTGATGGCCTATGGTGTGTTTCTCGGTCAGTACATTTGTGTTGTGTGTGCGTATGTTGTGTATCACACACAGGACAGCTGTGAAGCTGCTTCTTCCCCACCACCTCATGTGGGTTCCAGGAATCGAACTTCGGTCATCTGGCTTACACAGCAAGTGTCTTTACCACCACCATCCAGCCATCTCACTGGCCCACTGTTTTCTGATGTGAGACTGGGTCTTCACTCAATTAGCAAACCTGAACTGAATCTGTAATCCACCTGCCTCATCCTCCTAAGTAGCTGGGATTATAGACATGACTTCTTTCATATCCCTACTGACTCCACTCACCATGGTTCTGGAAACTCAAAAACCCAGACTTGGTTATCCCTGTCCACCTGAAACTCCTGTAATAGCAGCAGCTCAGTCTCTGGGAACTATGACCCAGTATGGAAATACAGAGGCATCAGAATCTTGATGCTTGTCTCCCTGCCTGGACAGTTTGGCCCATTCCCAAGAGTTAAGCATGTTCTTGCTACCCTACCAGTCTCATACCACACAATAGCAGACTTAAGCCAAAACATTCATTTAAGTTGTTTCTAAGACCAGGTCTCACTGTGTCTCTTGCTGGATTGGTACTATGTAAACCATGATGGCCTCAAACGATGGGATTTTCTGATCCTCCTGTCTTAAACTCCCAAGTGCTGGTTTTTGTTTGAGACAGGGGCTCTCTATGTGGCCCTCGCTGTCCTGGAATTTGCTCTGTGGATCAGGCTGGCCTCGAACTCATAGAGATCCACCTGCCTCTGCCTCTCAAGTGCTGGGATTAAAGGCGTGCGCCACCACCACCCGGCATTTCTTTTTTTGAATCAGGGTCTCACTATACAGCTTTGGCTGGCCTAGAACTCACTGGATAGATTAGGCTAGTCTTAGATATGTACAGAACCCCCACCTCTGCCCAGGGGCCTAGAACATGTGCTTTGTATCAGGGTGACTCCAGTGATATCAACACACTTATACTCACCTGTGTACTGAAATCACCCTGCCAGGGCCCAAATAATCCTCCCATTCAGACCACATCCCAGACAGGTGAAGCCAGTCTCTGGAAGAGATCCTTCTCTTAACAGCTCAAGAAATTCTATTGTTTCCAAACTGAGAGTCATATCTCTACTGAGTGTTTTGTTCCTGTGGACTGAATCTTGCCATCAGGACTCTCCTTTACTTGTATCTCCCTTGGTCCTTCTTTGGGCTCTCAAGGGCCGTTTCCATTTTCCTGCAACCCAGTCTTCTGGTTTCTTCCCTCTACTTCCTTTAACCACTGGGAACTTGATGTGTCCTTAAAACCCCCTGCCTCCCCAGGGGCAATGATATTCCCTCACCTCAGTGGCAAATCTTTAACATTATCATCAATGGCAATGCTTAAGCACGCATGGGCGGCCCGTTTTCGGCAGTTCTCCAGTTGTTCCCATCCTGGGCAGTCTTAGACACTGCTGTCATACCCAAGGTTCCATAGTTTTCCTTTATGCGGTCTATCCAGCGGGGTTTTTTTGTTGTTTTGTTTTTTTGACTTCCTCTTTGCCTTATAATGTGCACTCCTCCAACCAGTGCTATCTTTGAGTATCTGCTGCCATTCATTCTTATATCCCACCTTACCCCAATCTATCCCAGTTGAGCCTTCTGCGGGGCACCCAGGCCTGGCTGGTGGGGCATTTGTTACCTGAATAGGGAAGTCCTGCTGAGAGTACATGTATCGAAACAAGGAAGGTAGATGAAGCAACACAGGACGACAGATATGTCCTCACCATTGCACCAGCCATATCCTAGCTCTAATTCTTTTCAGAGACTTCCTAAGCCCCAGAGCAAACTGTAACATCCCCACTCGGGTACTCTGTCCCTGTGGCTGTCCTGAATTTGGGCTTGGCCTGCTTCTTTGGAGACCCCAAAGTCTTAAGAGTAAAGGGGACAATAGGGAATCAAGAGGCTAGTGACGGCTAGTAACTGTGTGCATTAGTGCTTAGCTATGTTGACCTGAGCTTGGGGACAATAGTAGGCAGGCAGGAACAAGGAGGGGACAGACAGGTCATCTCCGCCTCCTTCCTCCTCTGCCCTCCCCACCCCAACAGCCCCTATTTGATGTGTCAGCCAGTGGAGCAGAAACCACAGATACTTCCTCAAAGCAGCAGCCTAAGCTCAGAGCCCACTCACCCCCTGAAGCCACATCGCCCCCTGAAGCTATGGTGAGTGAGTCCCCAAGCCCCTAGTAGAAGTCCATTCTCGCCAGAAACAAGGGGCACAAGCAAAAACTGAGAAACTGGTAAACAGGCTCCATGGGTAGCCCGGCAGAATAGAGCTGGCAACAGTCTTGAGAATGAAACGCTACAGGCAAAGGTAGAGAACAGCCAAGGCACAGCTTGAGCTCTTGTGGCTCAGGCTTGGATCTGTGATTGCGAGCGGGGCGGGCTGGGTCTGCCTGGAATGGTATCTCCTCACCCCAGGTCAGCATCTGGGATGAGATAATCCTGTGGGGTAAGTGGGTCATGCACCTCCTGCCCTAGCCTCCCCCTCCACCACCACCCACCCAGCCAGTCATCCAAGCTATGCTCTGCTAACCTTCCTTATCTCTGTCTAGAGCTGTTGCCTCAACTCAATGACTAGGGCTTCAACAAAGAAATGTCTAACTCTGGAAAAGAATTGCTTCCTTCCCAGGGGTGCTTCTGAATCCCTCCATCTCAGATGGGCTCACACGATTCTGCCCTCCCTGTCCTCTGATCTTTTTGACTCTAGATGAAGGAAGGCTGAGAGAAAGTATTGCCTTGTTGTCTACTTGTACCTGTAACCTGTGGCAAATGGCCAGCTCTGAGAGCACCAGAATGTTCTGAACATACCATACAGTCCATGTGCTCATGTGGAGAGTCTGCTTGCTGGTTGTGGGTGTTGTGAGCATTCCTGTGTATACACATCTTAGACTGAATGTAGTTCTGCTTAGACTTTAATTTCTGTAAACATTTACTGAGTACCTACTATGTGCCAGGCACTGGGAACCGTCACTGATGATCTAGATGTATGTGATGGTTGGGTCTTCCTTGATGGCTTTCTACCTTCTTTTTAGTGACAGGGTCTCTAACTGTACTCAGAGCCTAGCTAGCCAGCAAGCCCTAGAGGATCTTCTCCCAAGGCCTCTCCAAGTGCTGCTCCTGGCTTTTTTATGTATGGGTACTGAGGATAGAACTCAGGTAGTCAGACTTTTGTGACAAGTACTTTGCCTACTGAGCAATCTCTTTAGCTTCCCAAATAGAACTTTAACAGTTTAGTCAAACTGGGTGTGGTGCAATACACCTTAATCCCAGCATGGGGAGGTGGAGGTAGGAGGATAAGGAGTTTATTCTCCTCAGCTACATAGCAAGTTTGAGGCCAGCCTGGGATATATGAGACCCTGCTTCAATAAACAAACAGACAAGACAAAAACGCTAGTCAGTGATGTGGTGTGGCTCAATGCCACAGAGCTTGCTTAGCAAAGTACTGGGCTCCATCCCAACACTACAAAAATACAAAACCCCAAAACAACCTGGTATAAAGACATTACAGCAGAACTAATATAAAGAATTTGATAGGTGATGGGAGATATAAAGAGAACAGTTAGGAAGGGCAGTAAAGGTGGACAACTGGGCAAGGGAAATTGATTTAAAATAGGGTTGTCTCCTTAAGGAGTATTGTCACAAAGACATGGAGGAAGAAGAGGACAGACCCGTGTAGGAGACAAACATGACAGAAGCTATGAGATGGGGGGAAGTTTTTTGCTGAGAGGTTGGGAACAGAGATTCAGCAGGCCTCCTTTAGAGCAGCAGACCTGGGATGAGCCCATTGCAGTACTCAGGGCTGTGGGGACAGCTCCTCCAGCTGGGGTGACAGTGACAAGTGGTTGGATTCCACATTTTTTTTTTTTTTGTTTTTGTTTTTGTTTTTCGAGACAGGGTTTCTCTGTATCTTTGGAGCCTGTCCCGGAACTAGCTCTTGTAGACCAGGCTGACCTCGAACTCCCAGAGATCCGCCTGTCTCTGCCTCCTGAGTGCTGGGATTAAAGGCGTGTGCCGCCACCGCCAGGCCCGGATGTATTTTGAAATCGGAACAAAACAGGCTCGGGAGAACCTGGTGGTCAGGCAGGGGGCAAAGAGGGAACCAAATGGGAGCAGAAGGCGCAAAGGCTGAAGATATTGGGAAGTACTTCACTGACGGGAAGTACCGTGTGGGAGTCATGGGCTAGTAGAGGCATCAGGAGCTAGGTCCTGTTAGAGATGAGGTTTGACCCAGCTTGGGTGGAGGAGTCAGGGGTGTGTGGCTTCCGGGAACCTGAGGAATAGTTCTTACCCAAAAAGAGAAGCTGGCTGAGGTAGAGCTGAGGTTGAGGAAGAAGCAATGGTAGAATGGGAGCCAAAGGGAAAGGGAGGGTGATGGGTTTGTGTGTCTATGACCAACTGTATCTGGAGGTACCTAGTTATTTCTCCATCTGCTTTCTTGTACGAGACTCTTCCTGAATAATCTGTCTTCTTAGGGAAGCAATCAAGACTTCCGAAATCTCCAAGCTAAGTTCCAGGCCTCTCAAGAGCCTGGAGAACCATCCAGAAAACCCATAAAGCCTGAGTTCAACAAACTCCTGAAGAAGTTTCCACAGACTGAGTTAAGTGAGCAGCCCAAGAAGGCCTCACAGTCTGAGCTCAGCACAGTGTCCCTGAAACCCCTGCAGCTGCAGTTTACGGACATCCCCAAGAAGACCTCACAGTCAGAGGGTCTCAGAAAGTCACCACGGCCTGAACTCAAAGATTTCCCAAGGAAGCCTCCACATCCAGAGTTCACAGATTCCAAGAAGCCCCCACAGCCCCAGTTTGCCAGCTTCCCTAAGCCCTCACTGCCTGAGTTCACTAATCTCCCCAAGAAGCTTCCAAAACTAGAGTTTGGTGAACTCACCAAGTCTCCACAGCTTGGGGAACCCCAGGAACCTAGTAGTTCTACCCAAAAGCCCCTGAAATCTGAGCTCAGCAATCCTGCCAGGCCCCCAGTAGAGCTCAAACCTACCACATTTCCCAAGAAGTTCTGTCAGCCTGAATCCAGTGAGGCCCCTCTGAAGTCCTTGCCCATGAAGCCACTGCAGTCTCAGGCTACTGGTTCCTCTAGGAAGTCCCTGACACAGGTAGAGTCCAGCGAAGTTCCTCAGACATCCAAGCCTAGGTCCAGTGAGTTTTACCGCCACTCGCCAGAGCCTGAAGTCAGTACCTTTCCCAAGAAGTCCCTGCAGTCTGAGCTCAATGAGAATTTCAAGAAATCTCCATCTCTTCAGGCCACTGGTTGCACAAAGTATCCACAGCAGCCCATGTCCTATGAGGTCCCCCAGACAGCTCCCTGGAAGCCTGAGTCATATAATCCCCCATCTCACTCCCTGCAACCAGATGTCCATGCATTGCCCAAGAATCATCCACAGCTCCAGCTAAGTGACCTTACCAGGACATCCTCGGAGCCCGAAAGCAAATTTCCCAAGAAGCCTCAGCAGCCAGCCCCCAAAGTGCTTTCTAAGAAGCCTTCGCAGCAGGAACTGGGTCATCTCCCTAGAACATCCTCGGAGCCTGAGTTCAGCTCACTCCCCAGGAAGTTTCTGAAGCCTCAACATGGCAAGTTCTTCCAGCCTGACTTTCCTAAGGGTCTGCCCGGAAAGCCCAAACTTCCTGGTTCAGTATCTGAGTGCTCCCTGCCTTCTGCCTTTGAGGGTTCTAGCCCCCAGTTCCCCCTCAGCCCTGGGTATGGAGTCTCTCGGACACCCAATTGGAGATCAGAAGACTTCCAAGTCCAGCACCCGCCCCAGCGAAGGCCTTTGCCTTCAGCCAGCAGCCTGGGATCTCCTCCAGCCAAGCCCCCATTACCACCTGTCCCCATCAATATCCAAAGCTTCCGGAGAGCCTCGGCAACGGCCACAGGTGAGTTAGAGTAGGTAGTTCAGGCAGAGGAGGGGTGAAATATCTGGGTAGAGCACTTCCTTCCCGTCCTCTCTCTTCCACAGCTGTACTGAAGACCCACTTCCCAGCCGAACCTCAACAGACCCTGCAGTGAGTATTGGGAGAAAGGGGCCAGGCATGGGTATAAGGCTAAAGGAGGCCCTCATCTCAGGTATCCCTGCAGGAACCCGGACGAGATCTATGAGCTGTATGATGCTGTGGAAGCCACAAGTGACTCTAGTCTCAGCCCGAGAGGCAGAGGTTTGTAGGTGGTCTAGGTGGTTGGCTTGGGTACCCATGAAACATTAGTTACAAAGACATGCTCGCATGATCCAAGTTTAAGAACACAAAGTGATCCAGAACAGACTGGATGCTGGTGGGCCAGATGGTAAGGAAGGGGAAGCCCAGAGCCAAGGAGCCAGGCTTTCTGTAGGTAGAAGCATGTGACAAGAGGCCTGGACAACAATGGAAGAATCACAGAAACCACAGCTGGCAAACCAGACAAGATGGCGTATCAGGCAGGGAAGGAGTGGCATGCTCCTTTCATATAACCTAGCACTTGTGCAGAGGAGTCATGGCAGGATCATGGATCAGGTTCCAAATGTACACCTATAACTCCAGCATTTAGGCAGCAGGATGATCTGCCTTGGCTACTCAGCAACCAAGACCAGCCTGGATGAGATCCTGCAAACAAAACCAAAGCAAATGCCACCCACCAGGTTCCTTGCAGTTCATCCCAAGAGAATGTCCCAGCAAGATGTATACACGCAGTAGCAGGTTTTCCTTTCTTCTAAGTCAGTCTGAGGGGCTCCACGATTGGTGTCTCAATGGCAACAGCATGGGGTTTTATATAAAGCTTTGATGATTTTGTAGCCAAGGGAGTTACCCCATTGCCAATGAGGAAGTTCAAGGATCTGAGACTAGCCAGTTGATTTAGAGCTGTGGGGATTCCAGCTAAATGCCCCCCCACCCCCTGCTATTCCCTGTTTTACTAGCTTACTAGGGCTCCTAGGAGGGTCTTTTGGCCTTGGCTTGCTCTCACTGTTCCAGCTGGAGGTCCTGATAAAAGACAGATGCTTTCAAATTCTCCAGCCCTTGCTCCTTTCTGGGCCCTTTTTGTTTGCTTCTCCTGGTTCATCAAGAGAACGCCCACAGTGCTTCTGTGGAGGGGACGCTCTATAGTTGGGGGAGGGGTCACTGTTCAAGATCATGATCAAATATCAGACCCCTGAATTTCTCCGTTCAGAGCAATGTGTGAGCCTTCCTGTGGCACAGAGCCTCTCCAAGTCTGTTTTGAGTATCTCTGAGTGATCTTTCTAATACCAGAGTGGCCTTCGGACCACCTATTCTTTGGTTCCTTTGAAACACAGCAGCCCCTCTACATCTTTTGTCAATTGGGAACTCACCTGGAGGGGCAGGGTTCAGCCCTGCTCAGAACAAGCTGCAGGATGACCCAGAACCAGAGAGCCCAGTATTGTCATAGTACACCTGTAACTCCAGCTTCTAGCTGTAAGATCATTCAAGGCTGAGGCAGCACAGGTTCTGAGTAGGACCCAGATCTCTGCTTACAGAGTAGAACTCAAGCTCAGCGCTGATTCAGACACCCCTCTGTGGGCTATAATCAGAAAGGACAGTTGGTCAAAAGTGACATTTGGGTTATCAACAAAATGGGACCTCTGATTCAGATCCTCACTAACCCTGATCTTGAAGAGGCTGTCACCCAAGCCTCCAGCCAACAGTTGGTCTCATTCTCGAAGCCTGTCCTATTGCTGGGAAGTGATACAAGTAAACCCTTGGGGAAACCCTATCATTCAGTCTCAAGCAGCAGAAGGTTCTGGCTAAGAACTCCACCTCAGGGATGTGGTGGTGGTGCAGGCCTTCCAATGCAAAGGAAGGCTGTAGACCAGCCTGGTCTACAGAGTGGATTCCAGGACAGCCAAGTATACACAGAAAAGCCCTGTCTTTAAAAGACCAACCAACCAACCAAAAAACTCCACTCTGGTTGCTCCTCCTTAGAGGCAAGCTATCGATGGCTACAATGGAATTACTTGTTTTTAGTTCTGAATCCAAAATCTTATTACAACTCCCAACATATTCTGGGAGGTAGAAGAAAAATGGCTCCCAAAGTCTACGACTTACGGGCTGATCATGGTGGCCACAGCTTTTAATACTAGCACTCAGGGAAACAGAGGCAGATAGATCTAGGACAGCCTGGTCTAGATAGTGAGAACAAAATCCAAACACAAAGGCCTACAAATCCATCCCATCTCTACAATTTTAGACAGTTAGTCAACTTCTCAGCCTTTATTTTCCTCACCAAAATGAACCTTACCCACAAGGACTGATAAACCCTAAGAAAAGTACAGGAGTGGTCAATTCAGGGAAGCCCTGAGGATCCAGAGAGCAGACTCAACCCATCAAGTCACTAGGGTAGAAAGAACTAGGGACCTTTGTCCTGACTCTGTCCAATGCCCTCAGATGAAATGCAGACTACCCAGCAAGTCACCAGATGGCCTCAGCAGGACGCAGAGCTCAGGTACATGGGGCAAATGATGTGATTTGGGCTGAGATCTGGGACTCTAGTAGTAGAGGATACTTCTTACTCCAATGTCTGGGACTTCTAGGAAGAATGCTACTCAACTACAGCAGCTGCCACCCACAGACCCCAAGCTGCTGAAACAGATCAGGAAGGCAGAGAAAGCTGAGAGAGAGTTTAGAAAGAAGTTCAAGGTGAGAACATGGAGTGAAGAATGAGTCCTGGGATGACTGGTACCCAAGGCCCTTGATTTCCATCCTGGGGAAGAAACCAAGGTAACAGCAGATACAGAAAGTCTAACATTTTAACATGATGTTCCCCAAGTTTGAAGGCGAGATTGTGATTCAAACAAAGATGATGATTGACCCCAATGCCAAGACCCGGCGTGGGGGTGGCAAGCACCTGGGTATCCGGCGCGGAGAAATCCTGGAGGTGATCGAGTTTACTAACAAGGATGAGATGCTGTGCCGGGACCCCAAGGGCAAGTGTAAGTGTGTTTGGCCCACATCTAGGGAAAGGAGTGAGAGTGCTAAGGCTGAGAATCCATTCTATCTGCTCTCCCCTGCAGATGGCTACGTACCCAGAACTGCACTGTTGCCCTTGTAAGTACTGGTCCTGCCTGGGTAGAATGGGGAACACCAAGGTTGGCTCTTATTGACAATATTGTGCTCTCTGCCAGGGAAACAGAAGTATACGATGATGTCAGCTTTTGGGGTATGTACAGTGACTCCCATGGGGATACTTGCTATGATGCCTCTGTGGCACAGGATCACTTGAATTCATCCTTCTTTGCAGACCCTCTGGACAACCAACCATTTCCTCAGGGACAGTAAGCAGACAGACAGGTGGGTTCCAGAACCACCAGCCCAGCCACTGCTCACACAGGAGCCCTGGATCCCAGCATGGCAAACCCAACATGCCCACATAAAACCCCTCTTTAAAACATTCTTGTTTCTTGTCCTCTTCTTACTGACTAGAACACACAGCAGAACACAGGCACATGCAAGGGACCAAAGGTGAAACAAACAAACAAACAAAAAAATCAATTGCCCACCCAATAGGAAAGGAGCTGCTGAAGACGCACCCATACATATCCTAGATGACCAGTAGCTGTATCCCAAAATTCCTTGTAGGTTTCAGGCATTTGCGTTGCCAAGTGAGTCTATAACAGCCCTTCACTGGTAGAACTCCTGTCTAACAGGACATCAGCTGAAGTATTTCCCAAACAGTGACATTCTTAGTGGTCTTGAACAAAGAAAAGCTAAGTTGAAGTGAGCTTCACTCAGTGTCTGGGACTCCCAGATAAAGCACAGGATGATTTTCGGGATTGTTATTATCACTCCGGGGAAGATCTTGGATCTGTACTAGTGTTCCTACTATAACTAGGGTATGCTCTCCAAACAGTGGGGTCCACAGACAACAACAAATGGGTGAGATCCCTGGAGGTCACAGCTCCCAGGAAGGAAGTACAAGCTGCTCCAGTCTCGCAGAACTCAGATGGCCACCTCTACAACATACACACACACAAAAAAGCAAGCCGCTTTCAGGAACTGGTATTTATTATCAAAGTCATATTTGATGTCAACAAGATGCCACAACTACAAAAAAAATTGCGCACATTGCAATCTCAATGCAAACAGTCAAATGGAACCCCAATCATTAAAATATTAATTCAGATCACCCCAAAAAGCAACTGAATTTTTTAAACATCTTTATACATCCAGCCAACAAATTAAAATGGTTAACAAGAAAAAATACAAATTCAGAGGTCTGGTATTGATGTTTAAAAAAGGCAACTGCTTAAGCATTTCTATCGATTCGAACATCAATCTCTCGGCCACTCAGCTTCATGCCATTCATCATCCGGCAGGCTCTCTCAGCCACCTCTGGAGATTCAAACTTAACCACACCGCACCCCTTGGACTTTCCGTTCTCCATCTTGATGTCGGCGTACAGCACGTGGCCTGGCACAGGGAGGGAAGAAGAGACCACACGCATCAGGCAAACCCAGAGCTCAGCCTCAGTCTGGGCTCCACTCAGTCCAGATCACCTGTTGGATTTCGGTGACAGAGTCAAAAAGGAGAGAGGCCCTTGCGCATGAAGCGAATGCTCAGAACACCACGTATGGCGCCAGCAACTACAGCCCTTTCCACTCTATTGCCATTGTTCTCCAAGCAGGACAACAGCCTAACCTGGCTGTGAAGAACTTGCCAAGCAGCTTCAAATGTTCATCTTTCTGCTCCAGCAAGTTACACGAAGAGGGGCCTATGTGGAGCCAACTTTTGATTAGAATTCTAGAGGCTTGATTGTTGAATACTACTATCTGGTCACAAGGCCACTGCCAGTATGATACTTCTATACTGCCCTATGTAAGCCAGGTATACCTAGTGAGTAGCTTACACATATCTATTCATAGACCTATTAAGCATCCAGGTTATTAAGTACCCAGGTATGTGTCAAGTACAAAAGAAATGGGTCTATAACAGAGCAGAAGTCAAAGATACATTGGTGCTGTGTTATGGCTCATAATTCTTGTGCTAATAATAATAATGGCTTGGGGAGAGATGACACTCCAGTGGCTACTCATGATAAAGTTCTGAAAGATATTAATGACCAATTTCATCAGAAAACATGCCTGCCAAAGCAGGACACAATGGTACACATCTGCAACCCAGCACTTGAGAGGTTAAAGCAAGATTTTGAATTCTAGGCCAGACTGGAGCTACATGGCAAGACCCAGGCTCAAAAGAAGGGAATGGCAAGACAGAACTAAAGGAGGGAAGACAGAAAGGAAAAGAGAAAGGTAGCTCACCTGGAATCCCAGCCCTTGGGAAGTGGAGGTAGGAAAATCAAGAGTTCAAAGTCACTGAGAATGTAGCTCAGTGTATACAGTGCTTGTTTAGCATGCACAAAAAGCTGGGTTTGAGTCCTAGCACTTATACAAACCAGGCACAGAGGCATACCCCTGTAATCCCAGCATTCAGGAGTTAGAAGTTCAAGGTTATTTTAGGCTATACAATAGTAAATTTAAGGGCCACGATGTTCAAGAGACCCAATGTTAAAACAACAACAATAACAAAAGCAAAGCAAAACAAAAAAGGACAAACAAACCAATCAAAACCAAAACCCTCAGAGTTCAAGATCATTCTTGGCTACATAATGACTTTGCAGTCAACTTGGGCTAGTTGTTGGATCCTAGTCTCAAAAAGGAAAAAAGGGAAGGACAAAAAAGTAGGGAAAAGGGAAGGTAATCTTCTGGCAAGTTCAAGGGCAGTAAGGAGATAAGTTTCAGGAAGATTTTGAGTTTGCATTTTTTCAGAGGTGGGGAGAGTGGCACATTCCAATCTGAGCTTTTGGAATATCTAGTTATAATAATGACTGATGTGAAATTTGCAATGGAGAGAATCAAAGAACCAGACAAGAAGGTGGGCTTTGACTCTACAGCTTATAATAAAGAACCAGGGGAAAGCACTACTTCTGAATGCTGAGCCATTTCTGAATGAGGAAACAAGAAACAGGTGTTCTGATTGAGCTTTTAACTGAGAACATGCAATGGTAAGGGAAGACTGCATCATGGTCACCAAGGAAGCTTTCCAGAAAGGTTGCCTAGGTGTGCCTATGAATCCAGAGACTTTCAGTCTATACTGTGTGCCCAGACCAGACCTACAACTGCTGAGCATACGAGTACTCTGGGCAACTAAACCAGCTATGGGCTTCATGGGGGAAAGCAACTTGTCTTGGATTTACTTCTTTTGTTTTTGCTTCTTAAAAGTCTGTGACTTTAGGAAGATGGCTTTTCTGACTCTTATGTAAAAAGATGACAATACTGCCTTCTCTCAGAAACTGAGAAAACAGTGGTGGCATTTGCCTGTAGTTTCAGAACATGGAAGGCCTGAGAGGGAAAAGAATCATGAACTCAAGTCCAGCTTAAGTTGTAGCAGAGACAGAGAGGCTGTCTCACAAACTAACTAGAGAAGAACAGCACGGATGAAATGAACACATGGCATGACACATACCAGGACACCCAACACCTGCCTAAATAGCTGCAGAGGCAGAACAATGGCAAGGCCATGGACACTCGAGAGCCCATGGACAGTGGCTAAGGCTAGGAAGGAAGCTTCACTGCTACAACTCAACAGCATCACCAACAAGCCACAACACAGAAATGCACATGGACAGTCTTTCTCAGACAGACACTTACCACATTCGTTGAATTTGTCTTTTAGCATCTTCCATGTAAAATCAAATGGGAGCTGAGGAAAAAAGAGCAGACTAATCTGTGATGCAACCAAATCTCAGTGTACAGACATCGCAATAGATACAAGATTATGATTTGAAGGTTTCCACGGGCTGGGGGTGTAGCTTAGGTACAGGGTGATTTGCCTAGTATGTGTATAACCCTAGAGCACCCATGTGCTCCATGCCAGCACTGCCAATGGGGTAAAGGCCAGGATCCATCCCCAGTAGTACCCCCAATTCCAAAACAATCTCCACTTCTCATCACAGAGAGGCAGGCTGACTTCTTTATGAAAATCAGCAGAGAAGAAAACAAATCTCTAGCTTATGGGTATATCCTAAGAGCTAAGTGGGCAACCCACAATCCAGTGACAAAATGTAATTCTATCACAACCACTTTTCTCTGAATCACTGTGCCAAGACTAAAGAGTCCCTCAAGCCAAGGGAATCAGAAACCACAAACCTTTAGAGCCCAGTCTACTCTACTGACCCACACATCCTAGGCAAATGCCATACTACTATAATTTTGTTTCTTTGTGTTTTAGAGACAGGGTCTCACTTGGCAGCTCTAGTTAACCTGGATCTCACAGAGAGCCACCTAACCTTAATCTCCAGAATTAAAAGAATGGGCCACCATGCCAGGCCCTGGGACTATTTCTTCTGTAAACCCTCAACCTCCAGTTCAGTTTTGGGGATGGACAAGTTATATTCCCCACGCTACCCGGTTCTCCCTTAAGCAGACTTACACCCTCAGCCCACTGATCTCCCCACCATTCATTCACAACAACACTGAGGAGCTCCTGAAGAACCACTTACATTTCTCACAAATATCTGGCAAGCCTTCCTGGCTACTCCAGGTGCATGGCCTCCAGCTCCGCCAAAGGAACCTGCGAAGCTTCCTCCAAAGTTGCCCCGCTCCATCTCAATGGCTCGGTCAAAGCTAGCACCTCCAGCGCCACCCATGGCCAGGCCCATTCGCTCAATGCCAGCGCCCAATGCCGGGCCCATGGCAGGGCCCATTCGCTCCAGGCTGTTGGCGCCCATTCGCTCCAGGCCCATACGCTCCAAACTGTTGGCTCCCATGCGCTCCAGGCCCATGCGCTCCAGGTTGTTGGCGCCCATGCGCTCCAGGCCGGTGGCCATTCGATCCATCACAGGGCCCATGCGCTCCAGGCCGGCCCCCATGCCTGTGGGCACCATGCGATCCATGCTCAGGCCCATACGCTCAATGGCTGGGCCCATGCGCTCGACACCAGAGCCCATACGCTCAATGGTCTGGCCCACTCGGTCAATGGGAGCGGCCATTCGCTCCAGGCCAAAGCCCATGCCGGCACCCATGCGCTCCACGCCAGAGCCAATGCGCTCCATGGTCTGACCCATGCGCTCAATACTGGAGGCCATGTGGTCAAGACCTAGCGGGCCCATGCGCTCAATGCCAGAGCCCATGCGCTCAACTGAGCCCATGCGGTCCATGACCAGGCCCATACGCTCAATCTCAGAGCCCACTCGATCCATGCCATGGCCTAGGCCTGCGCCCATGCGCTCCATGCCAGCACCGCCAATGCGGTCAATGCCAGGGCCCATCCTCTCGATCCCAGGGACACTGCCTCCAGCTCCACCTGAAATAGGAATAAAAAGTACAAGCGGAAGTCAGGGACTTGTGTAGGCATTCATATACCAATGCATGCCTGGCTGGGCACTTCAGATCCCAAGTTCAACCACAAATTAGGAAGTCATGCTCAAAATAATTTATTATTAAGAAAACCCAATGTTAGCAACAAGATCTCCACAATCATCCTTTCCACTCCATAGCACAGGTACAAATTTCACAATAAAACTTAAGTAATAAAAATTCACCCTCACTGGGTGGTGGTGACGTACCGGTTAAACAACATTGGGGAGGCAGAGGCTGACTTGGTCTACAAAGTGAGTTCCAGGGCAGCCAAGGCTACACCACAGAAAAAAACCCTGCCTCAAGAGGGGGTTAAAAAATATATATATATATAAAAAAAAAAAAAAAAACCAAACAAACAAACAAAACTGACACCCATCATAAAAAAAAAAAAAAAACAACTTCATCTTCATGCTGGTACCAATGTCAAACCTGAGTCACACATCAATTCCTGAAAACTTTTTAGTCTCCTCATCGGCAGACATTGAGAAACCCTCTCAAAGAAGCACACAAAACTTCATACTCAGTAACTCATGGCAACTGGTAAGTTACATGGAGACAACCCAAAGCCACTTACAACCTTTATCCTCTTTCAACTTGTTCCTCTTAAGATACCCTGCTGACAGGTAGTCTGGCTGCATTTCCTTAGCGCTTCCAGGGCACAGTGATTACACAGCCATGTAAGCAGAAGGTAAAGTTCGTGTACACGTGCACACAAACTGGTCATTTCCTGGGATCTTTCCTTCTGTGCGAGAAATTGACAGCTCGTGTATATTTATCTCATTGGCTTTGGAAGAAAGATGCTGACAGCAAGGCAGGGTCGATTATTGAAGAGGCCAAGGGTCAGTGACCAGTGCACAATGACACTCAACCATGGTGCTTGCAACCCTGGACAGGGAAGGTCTGGCTCTATCCAAGCTCTGAACCATCACTTCACCATGCAGAGCTCAAAACCAAAATTTCGTAGTGCCCACCACCACTCAACACAGCAGTCTAGCCGATGGTTAGCCTACTACTGACCCAAAATGTAAAATTCAAGCTGGGTGATGGTGGCACATGCCTTTAATCCCAGCACTTGGGAGGCAGATCTCTGTGAGTTCAAGGCTAGCCTGGTCTGTAAGAGCTGGTTCCAGGATAGGTTACAAAGCTATAGAGAAACTTTGTTGGGGAGGGGGAGGTTCAACAAGAGAACAATCAGCAATTTTTATAACAGTATGTAACTCTAAAGTTTATATGGCCTGGCACAAGTCAATTCACTTCTCTGTGCCCACTTCTGTGGCTGAAATGAAGCACACACACACAAAACCAAGCACAACGTCAAGAATGTTAGTGTTTCACAATAGAAATAGCTCAGAAAGTAACTTTTCCACATTGCAAGAGGAAAACAGGTTCTAGCTTGACATATCAGGGCTAGCAATGATGCTGGCAGCTCCATGCCAACAGAAGCAAACCAGGAAAGACCTAAGCAGAGCTCACATAGAAATGCCTGGCAAGTGGGCTGCCAAAGGAAGGCCAAACTTGAAGGCTGGAGGAAAAAAGGGGAGGGGGGACTTAAAAGGTACAGTTAGGGCTGGAGAGCTAGCTCAGAGTTCATTCAGTTCCCAGCACCACACAGCTCACAACCACCTACAGTTCCCTGCCTCTAGTGTCTACTGGCACCTGTACTCATGTGCACATTCCTATATATACACACACTTACATCTTTTTTAAAAAATGGTACACTTATTCTAAGTACCCATAAAACTCATGTAAGAACATATACCAAAATATTTGCAATATTCATCAATGGACACTGGTCCTATAGATATTCATTCCTTGACTCTTTCTAATGACACAAATGTGTTTCAACAAGCATTTATCATGTATTAGGTGGTACACTTTTCAGTTTTAAAAGTTTTTACATGCACTGGCTCTTTTACAAGCTTCTGAGGTGAAACCTATTATTCCCCCATTTTAAAGTCGAGCACTACAAACATAGATCACTTACCACAAGCCACACAGCTATGGAAGGCAGCGATTGCTCCTACCCTAGGTAATCTGTGTCAGAGCCCATGTTTTGCCACACTACTGTTGAGTCCCCATTAAATGCCTGTTCTAACAATAACAACAACAACAACACAGAATCAGAATATCAAGCTTAAGTGATTCCTACCTCCTCCCTGCTTTGCAATGATCTCTCCTCTCTTCAGTGCATTACTTAGGATTTCTAAGGAAATCAGGAAGAAAAAATAATTAGTCAAATTTTTCTGTAACAGAAACCTTCCTATTATATTCTAGAAGCAAAATAGCTTTTTATTTTTATTCTTTTTTAAAGAAAAAGGAAAGGGGTTTAAGAAACACACATAAACAAAACCAGTTTACAGAAAACAGGAAAGCCACAATGCAAGGGCTCCTTATAGCTTCAGAGGCAGGCCAGTTTGCAGGGATGCCTGCAAATTCGTCCAGCAGAGAGGTGGTGTGCATTAATGAGCTAAACTCAAAGACAGGAGAAGAGGGCCCCCAACCCTTGCTCAGCAGCAATTTTCTAGAGGTGTTCTAGACACTTAGTATTGAGGCTTTCCCAGTGAGTAGGAAACCAAGGCCTTTCTATGTCTTCTGCTCAGAAGCCTGCCTGCACAGATTCACCCTTCTCTGCACCACAAAATAAACTGAAGCTGTAGTTGTATAGAACCAGGAAGTGAGAACCATCAGTACTCAAGGAGCAAGCAGAATGTGATACTGACAAAGACACAGGAGAATTATTTCCCTGCCCCATCAAGAAAACACCCAAGCCTCCTTAAAGTCTGCTACTATCACTAATATCCTCCTCAGAAATTAAAGTTTTAGCTTCTATCATGTGAGAACAGAGCTACGAGCAGAAAATAGGTCCTTAACCATCAATCACAGGACTTTCCAACTGTCAGAATGGTTTGCAATGAGACACAGAATAACCTTTCTGGAATGCAGAAGCAGATGCGTTTTCTGTGGGCGTGTGGCCATAGCATAATCTTAAGAGCATCCTTGCGCCAAAGGTAGGCATCTGATGGTACAGAAGGAACCCCTACCCACTGTAACCTCTGCCACTCCTAAAGACCACTGTCACTAGAGACTCTGCCATCTCCCTTTAGTTGGGGAACACCTACTACTATGTAGTGTTTATAAGAGAGTAGAGGTGCCGGGAAGTGGTGACGCAGACCTTTAATCCCAGCACTCGGGAGGGCAGAGGCAGGCGGATCTCTGTGAGTTCGAGGCCAGCCTGGTCTAGAAGAGCTAGTTCCAGGACAGACTCCAAAAGCTGCAGAGAAAACCTGTCTCAAAAAACCAAAAAGAGCAGAGGTAAGGGAAGTCACTGTGGTCATTTTGCAGGATGCACGAAAGTATGGACAGTATTTGCAAGGTACTGGAAGAAGATTATTTGAGTGCACCACCCTGACTGCTGATGAAGAAGTGGAATGATTAGCCTTCTAGACATGTGGAAAACCACAGCATGCATGTTGTGGGTGCCTAAGCTGTGAATCCAGGTCCACAGTGCCTGGTAGACAGAAGATATTCCTGAACTGCTTTTGGGAACAAAAAGTGAACTTCAGTCAGAAGGGAAAGCCTGTGATGCTGTGTTATTCAAGGACATTATACACTGGTCCATCTGTGTTGGAATAGCAAGAATAAAGCAGAGGCCTGTCTACCAGAAAAGGCAAGACAGCATCCCCCCAAAAGTTAGGTGCTTCTGCCAATATCGTAGTCCAAAACCAGGAAGAACATGGCCTTCAAAACAAGTCAAGATCCTGTCATGGCTTCTGTTGTGTTCTAGGCACTCTGTGTCTCAGATGGAGATGGTTAGAAGCTTTTGTGAAGAATAATCTGTATTACATTGGATATATAAGTATTGTTGTTAGACATGATTTCCCCATTGCAACTGGAAACCAACATTACCTCATGGGCAACAAAATGCACAGAAAATGTAAGATCTATACTGAGGGTTAGTATTCATCTGGAAATGTTCAACTTTGCAACATAAGACACCTGAGACTCATTTCAGGACATGTGTAGGGTTCACAGCAAAATACTGACACTAAGAATGCCTAAGACAGCTGGGTGGTCGTGGCTCACACCTTTAATCCCAGCTCTCGAAAAACAAACAAACAACAACAACAACAACAAAAACAACAGAAGTTTTGCTCACTGTCCTTGTATGTGGATCTGAGGTCATCAGATCATAAGGAAATCTAGGGAAATGATCACATTTAATTAGCTTCCATGGAGCTACTGATATAGAACTGACCACCATCATAATCATGACTATTATTGTTCCATCAAAGTGTGACAAGAACTGATGGAACTTCCTGGAAACTAAAAATTTGACAGTTTTTGTTTAAACAGCAGAGATTTGTAGGCTTAGAAACTGGTATGTGGCTAGGTGGTGGTGGCACGTGCCTTTGGTCCCACTCTAAAGGCAGATGGATCTCATTAAGTTCAAGGCCAACCTGGTCTACAGAGCAAGTTCCAGGACTATACAAGAGAAACCCTGCCTTGAAAAAAATTTAAAAAGAAAGTTTTTTTTTTTAATTCAAATAGACAAAAGGCTAAATATTTATAAAGCCAAAGCTTCTGGTCTTTTGGGTTGGTCCTTGCATTCCACAGTTGTGTTCTATTTATTGTTTTGCAAAAATAGCCATTTTCACATCTGATAAAGCATATCTATAAAAACAGGCAAGGAGAAAGTTAGCTACTTTATTACCCTTTCTGTATTTTTCAAGGTAGGCAATTTTAACCTGTACATCATATAATAAAAGAAAATATTTGAAAAGGAAAAAAACTTACATTTCCCCCGTCTTTTGCAATGTGAGAAAATGTACTTAACTTTTCTGGTCCTTAAGCATACTAACCTCAAAACACACCTTGTAGCATTATCCCTGTAACCACAAATGAAAAGCTAGCCCATCGCTGTTTGTTTCTTGTATTCCAAACGCGTGAGAGGAAGGTTGGGAAAGTACAGAGAGACAAGGTGGTTCCTGTTGGCAAGTACACAGTTCATTCTTCCATGGCGCCCAAAATCCTAATATATCAACCTATTCCCTATGAGAGCTTTACATCACTTAAACCACATATTTAAGAAGTTGAAACACTCAAACTCTTTCTACAGTCATTCTGTAAGTGGGTGCTTCACTAACTATTCCCTATGCCTTCTCTCCAAACCAATATATATGTAATTGCCCTGTTTGCTGGCACAGCAGTTGCCTGTGCCAAAGCTCTGGGTCTCCAGTTGTCAGCTTCAATTGTTCCTTTGCCCTGTCTCCCCACACTGTTGCTTTGGGCACAGCTTATCCACTGGCTGTCCACAACAATCCTTTCTAGGTCTTAGCATATTTCATGTGCTGCTCATAAAGCTACCGAAGGGCCTGGGAACAATACTCTCACACACTTTCTCATTAGACTACTCTCCTGGCCTTTTATAGCTATCATCTCTTCAAGTGCATCCTATCCCAAGGTCAACAGCCACAGAAACATTTTTGAAGCATGAAAAACAGCTGCTTGCACAAAAAAGTGAAATATCTACTTACTGCCATGAGACTGTGCAGGAGGTGAGAGAAACGAACAAAAGAACAACAATAAAAAAAAAAAAAAACACAAAGAAACCAGAACAAACTCCAAACCAATGAATGCTATTACTCTGAAAATACAAATTAACTATTTTATTTGGTATAGGCTGTTCTATTCCTTTGTGTTGCACAGAGAATTCAAAGAATAAATATTATCAGTCAAAAAAAAAAAAAGGCACAGTAGCAGGGCTATCAAGGGGCAGTAAGGCCTGCAGATAATGTTTCCATCTAGGTCAGGACAGGACAAATTTCCTGTTGCCATGAGAAGTACCTCACAGACCAATTCAGGATAGGAAAGGTTGACACGCTTGTCACATAGGTGAGGCAGGCAACAGAACTGCAAAATGATGGAAGATTCTGAAAATAACATCATGTCGTTTTCTTTTGGTCACAGACATGGTACCAAGACAGTGTTTTAAAACATATCTTTAATACAGGACAATTCTAGACATAGAAACAGCAGCAATAAGAAAAGTAATCTTCCTAGTCAGATACTCAGAACAACCAAGAAAAAGTAAAACCGTTTCACCTTTTTCAAATGTAGATGCCTTTAATTTTATTCTTTATTAACAAACCAAGCAGGGATTTCCTTAACCATTTTTATACCTACTAGGTTTTGCTTGACCTTTCCCTCAACTCTCCCTCCCTAGGATGCTAAAACCCTTTCACTCTCATATACATCCCTTAAAGCCCCTTTCTTCTCTCTCTAGTCCCCCACACCCTTGCAGATTCACATATATAAAGTCAAAGTTAATACGTGCATCTATCTTCACTAGCAACCAAGTTAGGTTAGACTTAAGAAAACCATTTATGGAATGAAGAGATGGCTCAGTGGTTAAGATCACTGGTTGTTTTTCCAGAGGTCCATGAGTTCAATTCCCAGCACCCACAAGGCATCTCACACTCTGTAACTCAAGTTCCAAGGGATCTGACACTGCCTTCTAGCCTCCTTAGGTACCAGGAAAGTGGCACATGCAGGTAAACACCTATACATAAACTACAATTAATAAAGACAACCTGTAGAGCTGGGATGTTTACCTGAATTAGGTATTTGAAGACAATCTTCCTAGGGTCTTTAAACACTTTTAAGAACACAACTAATATCAACTGGACACAAAAATTGGCAGTTTGCCTGGGAAAAGAATCCATGATATTGGGATGAGCTGGGCCTCCACAACCTACATGTATGCCCAAAAGTGGACACTGCCTACATGGAGCACATGGAACCTTCTTATCCATTTCCCCTGTTAAGGGGTTCTCCAAAACTCCAAGGCAGTCTCATTTCTGGTAAAGTTTCTTTCACATATACCATACTCCATCTCTGTAGAAAAAAAATATCACCCTAGACCTTCCTAGTAACATCATATGCTTTAAATATTAAGAGTTACAGACAAATAAGTTACATGAAGTCAATGACTAAAGCTCTTCTATAGGAAACCGCCCAGTCACCCTTAGTCCTTAAAGATGGGAGGCACTGCACACAAATGACCTACCTTATTCTGAGGACGAACCTACAACTTCTGCCACAAGTACACAGTGGGTACACTCATCAACAAACTACCAACTCAAAGGCAGGCTACAGAGAAGTCTCTTATATAGAGCAGACGGTACCATCTACTAGGCACTAACACACATTAACCAAAAGCTGTTATCTCACCAATACTCGCAACCGCCACTTCCTCTACATAAAGAAATCGAGGCTCAAATCCCTTAGTAACTGCCAAAGTCACATGCTGGTAAGCACAAGGCCAAGGCAAACTAAATGGAGAAATGTGTCTGGATACAAACTTCTACCCATTTGACCTTACAGTACTATTAATACTGCTGTGAGCTATCTGTCATCCTTTACAATGTATTAAAACAAGCAGAAGCTGTGGGGGGGAAAGGCTAACCACAGTGGATACCTGCCCAAGATAGTCTTTCATGGGGCTGGCTGGAGAGATGGCTCCAGTGGTTAAGTGCAGAGGAGTTGGGTTCGCTTCCTAGCAGCATAGACTTACAACTGTCTGTTCCAGTTTCAGCAGATCCAACACTCTCTACTGACCTCCAAAGGCACCAGCCACACATATAATGTACACACATACACAGATACTCACCTTCACAAAATAAACTTAAAAACAAAAACTTTTGTGTGACTCCTATCACTGCCTACCTTTTTCCTATACATATATGCCCATCTCTCTCATGCAAGATACAAATGTGTTACCACTTTGCTTTCCTCCTCTACTGATAGGCTGTCAGAAAATCTAGTAGTATTGGATAGGGGAGTATGAATCCATGTTAAGTTTGCCTGGCATACATGAGGCACTGGGTTCTAAGCCCACATGAGGGGAAATAAAAACATTACTTTCCCCCTTGGGAACACCAGGCAAATTGGTGCTGTGCAGTAGGTACCTTTTAGTGTATAAGTTCACTTGCAAGCAGCCTGCAGCCTGATCTTTTCAAGGAAATAAACAACTAGAGATGGAGCAGGCTCAGGTATACTTTCACATTTACTTATTTAGACTGTGTGTGAGTGCATGGGCAAGTTACCATAGAACAACTTGTGGAAGTCAGTTTTCTTCTTCTACCACATGGACTCTGAGAATGGAACTCAGTTTATTACGCTCAGCAAGCAAATGCCTTTACCTGTGGAGCCATCTTACCAACCTGTTAACAATTTAATAAAGACTCTGGGCATAGGTGGAACTACAGCTTGAACCAACCCAGGTAAAGCCCATAGATCAGTCTTTCTCATTTTTCAAACGTGTCCAATGTGAGTGTGAAGATGGAAGGCAAGAAAGTCAAGTCTAACGCAGGCCTTAATACATAGGAAGAGGCCTTCATCATCCATGTGTTAACAGGGTCTTTTTATGGCCCCAATTTTACTTATGAAAGTGAAATTTATTATGAAATGTTGTTCTGTTATCTCACTAACATTACCACAACTTTATCTATATAGACTGATTCACTGGCCTGAGAATCTATCTGATAATGTCAATAATCAGTACATGGGACCAAAAGGGCTGAATAATGATTATCAATTAAATCAAAATGCCCACATCTCTTTTTTTAAGTTTCTTTTCTTCCCCCTTTTAAAACATTTTATCTAAACTCAATGGCTCCAGAGCTTGGTTTGTCTAAATCTCAGAACCTAGATGCTGCCTGTGGAAGTTTCTGTTCTTTGTTGAATGGACAAATAGGGAGATACAACAAATACCTGCATCTAAGAACAAGTAAGAACAGATTGTATTTCTCCAGCACCTTAAATCTTAATTGCTGGACTAAACCTCTTACTTTCCCAAAGCCTTTATTACCACCTCAGCAAGGCTTCAAGGCCCACCCCATTCATTTTTATCTACTCCAAAGGTACACCACACCCCAGTTAGAACAACAATCACATATCCTTCCTAATGACTTATCTGAGTCAACATTATATCAAGCCAGACAGACTTTTCTTTCACTTTTTATTCAACACACACAAGTATGGGTGCACACTGAAAACATAAACCTGTCTCTGCATCACTGACAGTGTAGCCATCCTACATCTCTTCACCACCATCTATGTATGTTAGGTACCAGAGAAAAGGTAACAAAAGCCACATATAACTGTGTTCTCTGGAAACCAGACAGTGTGCTCCTCAAAAACACCTTACAAGATGTTCCAAGTCTCCCCCACACTACTTGGACACTTTTCTACAGACCATAAAGAAACATGTAAGCATAAATTCTTAATTATTCTCATTCCAGGAAAACTTTATCAATAGTAGCGGCAGCATTCTAGCAATTAGAAATCAAACTTCCACTGGCATACAGAGGATTTTCAAAAGCAAAGACATCCAGTTTCTCAGCATGAGACTGCCACTGTGCTGGAGGCAATTCTAAAAGGCAGGATGGAGGCATGAGGAAGAGGCTAAAGACAGGCTGAATCCACATCATAGTATCCCTATTTACTGGCCACATGAGTTTAGGCACATTACTCTCTGTGCCCCAGTTTCTGACAAAATGAGAATAACAATACCTACTCATGTGAGTCTTAGAAGGACTGAACATAGCAACACTGGTTGTTCTTTGTTTTTAAAATATATGTGTTGGTTAATGCGTTAAGTGTAGGGAGGATACTGGGTGCTTTTTGGACCATCATACTGGCACCAAGACCTTCTGATCTTAGTTTATGTGCGGAAGCCATCTAAATCAGACATATTATGGTTGCCTGAGCAATTAAGTCAGGTGCTTTAAATCTTTCTGAGTATATTAGAATGAACCACTTCGCCCAATATAAGCAGCTGTTCCAAGATTTGGAAACACCTGTAGTGAGATTTCTTTATCACCGCATGCCTTGTGGCTCCACCATACTCAAAATATTGGCCTAATGCATTCTGGACAAGCTTTTGTCTTCTCAAATAATGGGATCTCATTAATTCAAGTAGAGCCAAGGATCCATTCCTACACTGTTCAAACGCAACTGTATAGTAGGTATCTGAGGTCTTGTTGCAACTAATGTGACTTCATCAGTAACTCTTAGGCAACTAAAATTCCCACTGATTAGAAAAGAACAACAAAGATTCTACCAACCATTATGATCAAGCAATAGGTCAGAACTGTCTATATAAGGTCATGTCTACAGAAGGCCAAGTAAAAAAGTTAGCAAGTTGATGTGGTCAGCATCGTGTGGCCTTGGTGTTCTAAAGTTAACTAAGGATTTCTGAACCTCTTCTCTACTTAGCAAAATATGACCTAGATCTTATCAACTGAGCAAACAACAACCCCCAAGAGCAGGTTAAAGTTGTGTTTAGAACGGATGAAGGTAGGTGCCACTCCCTTGTAACTAGTGTCATTAAGAAATCAAATTCTCCAACAACAGAGGCAATCAAGTGTGATACCCTGATACACTGACTGGGAGGAGTTTGTCTTGTCCACAGAAATGTTAAGAGTACACTACTAGCAATTATGGGGTGGAAGAGTCCTCAGTGGACCAGGTCAAGCATACATTTACCCACTCCTGCTATGTCTCTGCTTCTCTGACCTCAGGAACATTTATGTCTAGGAGATACTGTGACCCTCTATGAAAGAATAAACTTGGGGAGAGGTCCATGGTTGAATCATGAACATAACATTACATAAACCAAACAAGGATAGCAAGGCGATATCAACACACCGTTAATATTCTAACACTAGAGTTATATTCATTACAAGGTTTTAAGGGATATTAAGATGTGTTACATAACTAGAGTTTATAAATGATTCTGTCCACAACTTGAGAGTCATCAGCAAAAGAGATCAAGAAAGAACATGTTCAGCATTCCAAGTCAAGGGCATTTTGGAAAGCATCCTTTAAAACACCAGGGGCTGGAGGTTCAGTGGTTAAGAGCACTGGCTCCTCACCCAGAGGTACTGAATTCAATTCCCAGCAATCACATGGTGGCTCACAACCATCTGTAATGAGGTCTGGTGCCCTCTTCTGGCCTGCAGGCAGACACACAGACAGAATATTGTATACAAAATAAATAAATAAATATTTTTTAAAAAAAGTATGTGATTAAGTGGGAAAAAAAACATGGGAATTATACACAGCAGGTTTATAGTCTAAAGGACAGCAAGAAGCCCTTAGCTACAAAGAATAGATAAGACACAGCTAGAGGAAATGTTATTCTTACCATTTATTCGGCCCATGTTCATCCCAGATCCAAATCGCCCCATGTTTTCCATACCACCACCAAAGGGTCCTTCCATGCCTGTAAGAAGTTATTTAATGTCATCCCAATAAGCCTACTCACATTCATTAGGCAAGGAAAAGAGTTTTTATGGTTCATTTTTGGCATTTATGTCAAAAGCTTACCAAACTTTAGAGCTTTCGGGGGAGGGGGGGAAAGAGTTGGTTCCCTTTTTTAAAAGGTGGCTTGAACCAACCCCTCAGTGAATAAGCAAAAAGGAGTCCAGAGATGGAACCATTTGCCCAAGGCCACAGAACTAGCTAGTAAGAAAGCCAGAACCAAAGCCAACACCCTTTGGAATGAATAATGGACAAATAAAACAAGTAATTCCTAGACTCAAACTTCTAAAAACCAAAGGAAGAATGTCATGCAGAGCTTCGAAGGCAGGAAAATGAGAAAACAAAATAAAAATAATTATACATGTATTTCATTTTAAATCTTACCTCCAATTTTATTTATTCCAAATCCTATGCCTTCCATTCCCATTCCTTTAAAAGAGAAAGTCAATGCAAACAAAATTTATGTCAAAATAGTAATATTTAAGCTTTAAAAGCATAAAATACCAAACCAATAAATGCATACAAAACTCTCTGATGTTATTATATTTCATTAAAGGTGGGGTGGCCACCACTTCAACTGTAAGTATCATTATTTCAAGAAAAAAACTTTAAACAAACTAAGTTTAAACGTGGATTAAAATAACAGTCCATGTAGTCTTATTAAGTGACCAAGCCGGACACCATTAAATATAAAATATAATGATCAAGCACAAAGTATGTAAACATTCACTTTTAAGAATGTTATCGAACAGAAATAGATGTTTAATAAACCCTCATTAAAAGCAAAATTTAAATAATAATAGTAACAACAACAGTAATGTAGCTTCTAAAACAAAAAGCTCATTCCCATATTCTCAATCAGAAAGGGTGTGCTAGGAAGGGTAGAGCCATGAGACCAGGAATATGCTAAACAGACAGTGATGAGGCAGAGGAGCATTGACATCACCACTTCAAACGACTCTAAAACGGCCCAAGTCTAGATCCAACAAAAGAATCAAATACGCTTTAATAGCATAGATATATATTACATACAAACTTAAAAGTGAACACAGCTAAGCTTTCACTCATTAGGTTTTCTTCATCTTCCTGAACAAAGATATTGGCCTTCTTTTCCTGTGACCCATGAGTTTTGTCATACATATAAGTTTTTCAAACTCCGTTTACTCTATCAGGGCCCACAATTCTAGAAAAAGCCATGTCAACCTCAGGGGCAAAATGGTCTTCTTGACAGACTTAGGGTGCCAATGGCAATTGTGGTCCTGCAGCCAGCAGCCTGCATTGTTACTCAGTGTGACCTTGGTTGAGACCAACTCTCTATCTTGCCTCCTTTTACTGAATGACCCATCTCTGCTCAAAAGTTATCATGAGGCTAAGATGAAGAGACACTGCTTTTGTAAACAGGAGGCTGAGATTTTGCCCCAACAGCATTTATCCTCTTTGAAAAACCTCCAGATTCCACTACCCAAACAGTGGACTTTAATACATTGAATTTCCCCAGTTATCCCCAGCACAGGTACACTACAATTCTCACCTGCGGGCCCTAGATTTCCCATTCCAATTCCTTTGTTCAGGTGGTTGGCATCAATCGGCTGCCCTCCAGGTCCTAACCCCATGCCAATACCACCAAGTCCATCTGGAAGAAGCAGAGAAAGTCAGGAGTATGGATTCCCCTTTTCAAAGTATGGTGACCCCCCCCCCCCACCGCCCAGAGGCAAGATAACCGCGATGTTCTGGCTGCCATGCTTCACCCCTAGATCAAGCAAGCCCAGAGTCTAACTTGACTTCAACACCTATACACCTCTTTATGAAGGTGTACCTTTTTACACACAGTCAGACCAGAGTATGTAATAGGTACTTAAACAATAAGGGCAGCCAACAAGTCATATCACATCCTGGCAAAGTGGCTTAGGGGTAAAGGCACTCACTCCCAAGTCTGACTTCCAGAACCTATGTGATGGAGAAGCTGGTACCTACAACTTGTCCTCTGACCTACAAGTCCACGCAAATGCACACACATGCAGAAAATAAATAAGTGCATTAAATAAATATATAAAAATTTATATAGCCCACTATATTGCCCTGTAATGGCCTCAAGCTAACAAAGATCCACAAGTCTCTATTTTCTAAATACTGGGATTAAAGCTATGTAGAACATCTGACCCTCCCCAGCCTATTTTTTTCTAAAGAGATCTAACCTTTCTCCCTCACCCCTCACAGATGTGTGCCACTACCTCAAGAAATACTAACCTGACACCCAGTGTATCTTCACTGCTATGTGCCACAAACTCAAACAGGAACACAAGAATACAGACTGGTATCTGAAGTCTGGCACTTTAAAATAGAGGTAACAACAAAATCCACAACAGGCTCTAGGCATTTAATCTGGCTAACAACTAGGTTTTTTAATTGCATGGCAACAGCTCGAAGAAGTCACCAAGGCTTACTACTCCAGAGCACTCAAAGCTCTAAGGTCAACCCTTGAAGCACGCCAAGAGACCAAGAACCAGGATAATGGGCTCCTGGGGACAGTGCTCCATTATCTCTAGAACAAGCATCAACAGTCACAGCAAACATGTTTGTAGGCACTGCTAAAGAAATATGGTCCTTTCAACAGACAAGCCATCTTCATCTCCCTGATCCTTTTTGGGTGCTGGGCAATTTGAAGCCCTAGCCAAGCACCTGACCACTGAGCAATACACCTGAAGTTCTAATTTCCTCTTAAAGCCACAGGCCTCTTTCAAGCCAGCAATCATCGCAATTTCATTGATTTTTTTTTTTAATCCAAAAAACCTTCATCCCTGGTAGCGCTGAACTATTTGCTGCCTTTTAGATACACCTGTTCTGGGCATTGCCTGCAGTCAGAATCATGTCTGCATTTCCTTCTTCCTTTTTCTTTTTTGACTAAGTACTCTTACATCAATAGAATCTGACAGACTTTATTTATCTATTCATAAGCTAATGGATCACCTTCCAATATCCACCTCCCATTTTGAAACAGGATCTACCTATTGTATATCTATGCAGGCTTTGAACTAATTATTCACTTGCTTCAGAGTGTCATAATGGTGTGTACCATCAAGCCTGGCTTGACTTTTTGACTAATGAGTCATGCTACTCTAAGCATTTATGTATCATTTCTTCGTGTGGATATAACAGTTTTCACCCTTGGAACATACCTGAAAGGGGACCTGCTAGACTGTACAGCAAAATCCAGGGCAACTTGGCATTCATTACCTTTGTAATATGTTTGCTCAACCACCCCAAGACACTTTCAAAGTGCCTAATTTTGCTCCTTACATCTGCGCAGCCTGCCTTGCCACAGTGTAATCTAAGAGCCCTTCGCATAAATTAGATAGATAGATAGACAGACAGACAGAATTGTATGTGAGATATAAGAATAACTTAGCTACTTTTTCTATTCCCATAATAAGACACAGGGACCAAGACAACCTATACAAGAAAGTATTTAATTTGGGGGCTCATGATTCCAGGGGATTAAGACTTCATGACAATTACAGCAAGGAGTGTGGCAGCAGAAAGGAAGACATGGTGCTAAAGAAGTAGTTAATAAAAGTTCACATCTCTACAAGTAGAGCTAACTAGGAATGTTGTGGGCCCCTGAAATCTTAAAGTCAGTGACATACCACCTCCAAAAGGCCACACCACCTAATCCTTCCCATACAAGACTACTAACTGAGAACCAAACATTCAAATATATAAGCCAGTGAGGGTCATTCAGACCACTACAGACAGAGAGCACGCATGTCTTGGTGCACAAGCAAAGGGCAGAGGACAACTTGTAGGTCCTCTTCCTCCACCATGTGGGTACCAGGGATTGAACTCAAGTCATCAGGCTTTGATTCAGATGCCTTTACCCTCTGAGCCAGCACCAGTATCCAAAACTTGTGGACTTCTCTACTCATGTAAATCTATAGAAAATCTATAGAAAAGACTGGTCAAAACATGCATGGCAGTGCACACCACAAATCCCAACACTTGGGAAGCAAAGACAAACAGACTTATGGCTAACAAGGGTTTTATATATAGTACAACCCTGTGTGAGGTGGGGGTGGGTGACTGGACTAACATACCGATCAAGAGAATCCCCAGGCTAACCTTCCACAAGCATAAACATAACTAACCATTTTCTGTTTAGTATAACTCTAATACTTACGGGGAAGTTGCTGTGGTCGTTCAGGAGGGAAAAAATCTCCCTTTGGTAAGGCCCTCTCATCCTGAAGGGAAAAAGAAAAAGATCTCAACATCTACTGCAGTACCAGCACCAGCAAAAGATGGAAGCAATTACCAATAACCGGCCAGAAACCAGGTGCTGTGCCGCACATTTGGAATCCTAGGATTTGAGAGGCTTAAGAAGAAAGAATCAGGAATTTGAGACCAGCTTTGGACAGAGGGTAAGTTCCTGGCCAGTCTGAATTACAGGAAATTGTCACAAAAACAAGTAAAAATACAAACAATAAAAGTAGAGAGTCAAGTTTAGAGATATAGCCCAGAAGGTATGATGACACTAAGTACAAGTGTCAATCCCTATCACTAGGGAAAAAGAAAAAATTTAAAGAAACTAGACAACCAGTTAATAAACTATGGCACAGAATAAGTATATCAAAAACACAAAGAGATATATGGGAGCATTGTTTTTTTTTAATCTTCCATGCCAATTAGCAGGATAAAAACACATTTGTATTATTGGGTGGGTGGGACAGTGAGGCTCAAACTATTTTCCTGCTGAGGACTATAAATTTACTAGCTATTCAAAGAATTAAACTGTTTGAAACAACAAAAATTTATAGCTCCTTATATCTTATTCCTGAATCTGAATCCTACCCAGACTGCCATCAACATTTCCAGTACTGTTTCTATTAATCATTATCTTTGGCAATGCAATAGCAGTCTATTGTTTACTAAAACTCAATTCCAATAGAGCTTTAAAGGATGTCTGAATCAAATACTTGGTCACTAGAGATGTATTAACGAAACACTGCATGTAATACTTTAAAAACTGGAGCTATATGCAAAAGATTCTTTGTAAATGATCACTTGTTCAAGCAGAATACTCAACAGTCTTCCTGAACACAGCATTTAACCGTCTACAGATAAATGAGCAAAGGTGCTCATAACTCTGCAGCCTACTAAACAATGACACGAGGGTTTAGTTTAAGGGCTAGATGCACAGTAGAATTATAACATTACAAAAAAAGTCATCCTAGTAACTCACCATTTTGACGTGCATTGGCCTATCAAACAGAAGCTGGCCATTAAACATAGCTGGTAATACAATTAAGGCTATTTCTAACAGCTGTTAAAGCATGCAAGATAAAATGATTAAAAGGGAGTAATTCCGTAACTACCAGTCCTCCCAGTGAATTCCTCCCAGTGAACTTGAACTCTTAAGGTGTGAAGCTTTATTCATGATCTTACACTACAAAATCTTTCTGGTAAGTAGTTACAGCAATCTTCTATATGTTCAATGCCCAGAGTCCTACCATTTCTGAAGTATTATGTTTTCTGGGTAAGACCAAGAATGGCCTCCCGAGTTTAATTCCTGGAGTCATGTGATTTTAAAAAGATATAACCCCAGGGCAAGCTTAAGGCAAGGAGACAGGGGCTTCTTCAGATCATGTCTACTCACAAGAGACAGAGTCCATAAGGGTATGATAAATATATTAAAGGCCCTAGTTCTCATAAGTGATCCAACTACTCTGAAAACACCAGAAAATACCATTCACAGCAGGTGCCTCTAACCATCTGTGTTATACTCTAGAAATTTTCAGATTTTGTAATTTATTCACTCCAGTCATAGAGAAAATAGACATTTCTACCTTATATTATAATACACTTAGGACTATTAATGCCTAACAGTGCTGTGGCCACTATAAGCCACGAGTTTAACGCCCACAGAAGGATACATATAGCTTGCACAGCTTCAATGGATTGTTCAAAAGTCACAGTGCCTATTCCACGACTTTTTCCATCTTTATCTTCTAGAATGTCTGCTCGGACCACCACACCAGCCATACTAAATACTTCCTTCAGTTTCTTCCAGCCAACTTTATAATCCAGCTAGGTGAAAGAAGAGGATAAAAATCTCAAGGTAAACCTCTTGGGGGGGAAAAAAAAGACATTTTTACCTTATTAACAAGACTTGCTTTGACTGACTTCACAAGAAAATCAACTTTAGTAGAATTTTTCAAGTATGATTGCAGAGTTTGACCTTTTCTCTTCTTCACTCTCTTCACTTACTGAACTAACGCTTTGCCCACCATACCTTAAAAAAAAAAAAAATCTAGGAGGTGGGTGGCACACATTTTTAATCGCAGCACTCAGGAGGAGGCAAAAGCAGGTGCCAGCCTGTCTATCTACCGGGTGAGTTCCAGAACAGCCAGGGCTATTCAGAGAAACCCTGTCTCTAAAAACCGAAATGAATGAATGAAAGAAAGAAGCCGGGCAGTGGTGGTGTACACCTTTAATCCCAGCACTCAGGAGGCAGAGGCAGAAGCAGGTGGATCTGAGTTTGAGGCCAGCCTGATCTACAAAGTAAGCTCCAGAACAGAATCCAAAGCTCTGTCTCCAAAAAAAAAAAAAAGAGAGTAAATGAATGAAAGAATAAAAGAAGTCACCCCCACTTTGTCTTAGCAACAGTCCTGAACCCACTTTGTTCTAAACCTATCTGTCCTTGCATTAGATAAAGATATCATCATTTACTCCAGACAAAACAGTTGTAAATATACTGTTTCTGTCCACTCTTGTCCTGTACCAAAAACTACAGTAAATAAACCCCAATAAGGATACAAACCCAGCTAATGCTTTAGTAAACATCTGAAAACTTCAGTAAACAAGTCCCCAGAAGGACCGAGGTCAATCCTGAAGTCACACATGCAATGGTCACAAGAGAACAAAGCCCAACACAAAGGTCTTCTTTAAAATAAAAACAAGCTATCTTAAGCCTACTTTAAATTACTTGTTTAAAAGTGACAAGATCAGTCTATTTTTCTGTTTTAATTTAATTTTCCCCTACATGCACTGTTTTCATGTTTCCATCCCCCGTTTTTCTATTTTAGAGACTGTTCCCATTTACTTACATTTGCTACAAATACTGTACTTCCAAGTCTTCCAGCCTGTAATGCATGGATAATCTCATTTGGGATGTTAGGATTATTTAGGATACTGGGTGGGATATTAATCATTCCTGGGCCACCTGGTCCCATACCCATCCCACCAGTCGTAGCCATCACCTTTTGCATTGCTCTCCTTGCATGTTCACCATCAGGATCCTGAAAGAAGCACAAAGTGTTACAGCCAGAAGTAGGTTAGAAGTAGACTTGCAGGGATTAGTGGGAACTGCTGCCTTCACCACTACTGGGGTGCAGCTCAGCGATAAGAGTGTTTACATAATATCCACAAGGGCAATCCCCAGCATCAATAATTTAAAAAATAAAAATTTAAAAGTGCTCTCAGTAAACATAGTAGTGTCAACGGTAAAGGTCTGTAACCTCAACACTCAGAACTGCTAAAGCAGTTCAAGGCCTGCTTGAGCTACAGATCCAATTCAAAGCCAGCCCAGGGAGCTAAGTGAATCCTTGTCTCAAAATAAAAAGGTATGCCTTTAATCCCACCACTTGGGAGGCAGAAGTAGGCGGATAGCTGTGAGTTCAAGGTCAGCCTGGTCTAGTTCCAGGACTTGCTCCACTGTCTCAGAAAACCAGAAAAAAAAAAAAAAAAAAAGTAAAAAACTCCAAATGGGACTCTGTTATTGTCCACTCTTTCTTCTAAGCCTGAGGATACAACAGTAGTCGCAGAGCAAGTGTACCAGGCACTTCCATTTTCAACACTGAATAAAAACAAAACAAGCAAACAAAATAAACTGTGGCGACCAACAGACGTTTGAAAGGTACTTCTTAAATTATTAACAAGATGAAATGAACCACAACAACTAGAAGCATTCTAGGAAGAGCAACAGATAAGAAACAAAGAACCTAAAAACCAAAAGCGGGAAACAATCTTCAATTTAACTAAAATGAAAAGGAATGGAAGGCTGACCTGAGTTGAAAATTCTAGACTGAAACAAGATCTTCAGCCATGGCATGGGTGAGTCTTACGTGTAATTTGTGCAAAACTCAACAATAATTTTTCAAAAAGTTTAAAATAACAGTTCTATAACCCCAGGTTTCCCAAAAACTCCTCAAGGACGCCAGGTGCTGGCACTGAAGTATAGTCAATGCAGTGTATTGCTACATAAACAAATTATGGAAATCTGATGCTGGCATGATTATCTTCTTGTGTCTGTGTCCTTATAGCGGTGTATGGCACATGTGTATGGATATGCCAAGAGAGGCCAGAAGAGGCATCAGATTCCTTGGAACTGGAGTTACACAGGTGGTTATGAGCATCTGCACTTGGGTGCTGGGAATCAAACACAGACCCTCTCTGGAAAAGCAGCAGTTAGGAATTATGGAAAGATGACTGAACCATCTTCCCATAATTCCTAACCCAGCCTCATCAATTTAGCAGCAACACATAAGAAATGACTTATACCCTACCATGCTTTCCTGTAAGTCCCAAGTAAGCTGTCTTCCTTCCAAAAAGAAGGTCAAGAAGGGTGACACCTGCCTTTAATTTCAGCACTCAGGTAGGTAAGGATGATTCTGAGTGATAAGCTAGCCTGGACTACACAGCAAAGAAATCTTCTCAGACACCTAAAATCACTCCCTAGCCCAACACACACAGAGTCAAGGAGGTAAATAATATTGGCAGTAATATTAACAAAACAACATTCTCCTAGAGAATAAAAAAGTGCTGGAGGTCAAGAAACACAGTTGAGTGACAGAATGCTTGCCTAGTATGCAAAAAGCCCTGGGTTCAATCTTTGGCACCAACAAACAAGCAAAAAACAACAAAAGAAACTTGGTTTGGATTTGACAGAGATGAGCAATAAATTAATTTTACAAAATTCAAAGGGGAGTGGAGAGATGGCTCATGTCTAAGAGCACTGACTGCTCTTCCAGAGGACCTGGGTTCAATTCCCAGCACCCATGGCAAAATACCAATGCACGTAACAAAAATAAAATAAAAATAAACAAAACTGAAAAAGGAATAGAGAGAAATGACTCAGTGGGCAAAGTGAGCAAGCCTTAGTACCTGAGTTCAGATCCTCACATAAAGGCTGGGGTACTGGGACATGCTTGTAATCTCAGTGCTGAAGGGAATGATGAACAGGAAAATCTCTGGAGTCTACTGCCCCCAGTTTCAGTGAGAACACCTATCTCAAAAGCTAACATCAAAAGTGATAGAGGAAGACACCTAACATACACCACTAGCATTAACACCTGTGCATACTGTGTACACATAGGTATATATAAACACACAAAAGTAAAGAGGCAGGTGTACTGTGACATATCACTACAATCACTGCACTTAGGAGGCTGAGACAGAAGGATCAAGCTTGAGACCAACCAAAGCTTTATAGCAACACTGTCTCAAAAAACAACATCAATGACAAAAACAAAAGATAGGCCAAGAATAGCATTCAGACTCTTACAAAATTCCAATACTAAAAACCAGAGGCGCAGAATATGTATTCCTGAGACAACAAGGATCGAAGAGTGGTCATTTAGGTTACTCAGGATTTGCTCAACCACTGTTACAAAGTTCCTGCAGAAGTGGCTGTTATCCCAGCAGTTAGGAAAGGCAGGAAGATCATCAGCTCAAGGCCAGTCTTGACTACAGGGCCTGTCTTAAAAAGAACAAAGAAGGGGGCTGGAGAGATGGCTCAGAGGTTAAGAGCATTGCCTGAGTTCAATTCCCAGCAACCACATGGTGGCTCACAACCATCTGTAATGAGGTCTGATGCCCTCTGCTGGCCTGCAGGCATACACACAGACAGAATACTGTATGAAAAATAAATACTTTAAAAAAAAAAATAATAGGTTGGTCTACTCAATAAATTTTAGTCACGGACCATTCTTATCTTCACCAAACCATTATACCTTACTTTTGAGCTGGGAATGTAATTCAGTGGCAGACTGTTTTCTTAGTATGTACAAGACCCTGGGTTCCATCACCAACACCAAGGGGAGGAAAAAAAAAAAAAGAGCTCACTTCTTTGACTTTCAGTGGTCTTCCACTCAGACTATGCTTGTTTAAAACTTCAGCAGCTTTTTTCATGCTCTCTTCCATCTTGAATTCAACAACACTATAAAAGAGTCAAAAGTAAATACATAAAACCAGTCCTACAACTTGGAGAATTCAAATCCCACTAAGTGTAAGTAGGTAATACTTACGCGCATCCCTTTGAAAGAGGCCACAGACCAGTCAGAAGAGCAAGGGAGAGAAAAAGAAAAAAAAAGCAAAACAGTAAATATCAATGACAGTTAGTAACAAATTAAAGATATGATTTATGTAACAAAAGCCAGGATTTTAAAAAAATTAATCCTTCTAAGGGGAAGCTGACAGAAGTGCATGACCTAGCCTTCCTTGTAAAAAACTGGGGGCTCCTTAATCTCCTTTTCCTACATATTACCAGCACTACACTGTTAAAAGTTATAAGCAGACCTAAATCAGGTTCTCCAAGAAAGCACACAAACTTTCGATCTGCTTCCCTCTGTACTCAATCAATCCTTACCATACTCCTACTAAATCCATCCTTTCCATAAACTAAGCTCGTCCTTTTGATTATTCTAAGCCATTCTATTGCACAACAAAAAGTAGTTTATATTCTCATTAAACTAGACCAATTTTGAACGTTCAGGTTTGTAATGCGTGGTTTACAATTTACTGGCACAAAGGCTACTTTTCAGAATCTTTGGTTCACACAACTTTCAAATCAGCAAACAACCAAGAATAACATTTTCTAGACAAGAACACACTTTTACTTATACCACCGCTAAAATTCCATGCATAATTCACACACAGCCAACTCCTGTTAAACAAAGAGACAATGCTGCTATTGGTCCCCAGTTATCCAAATTGGGCATCCAAACAGAATACCAGAAAGCTCTTTGGCCAGCCATTTGGAAAGCGGGACTCCCATTTGCAAGCCCCCTCCCACCCTACTGAAATGTTGGCAAAAATCAAACATGGCTACAATAACATGAGCACTCACTGCCTTCCTGATTGCATTCGAGTCCACGCCACCATACAGTTACATTTGTCATGTAGTAAATCCACAGAAGAAATTCTCTCAGACACTTACCCTTGACTTTCCTTCAGCGTCCATTAAGAGCTCCACGTATGTTACCTCACCAACTACAAATCAGTTTCCAGACGACACATAAACCAAGGGAGAAAAGCCAAGAAAACAATGGGAATTTAGAACAATCATCAGCAACCTTGTATGGAGCCTCTGCCTTATAAGAAAGCCCAGAAACACTCCATATTCTCTAAACCACCAAACTAGGCATTACAGGTGTGCAGTAAATAGGTGAAAACTCATTAACAATATGTCCTTGGTTTTCCTCCCACCACAAACACACTACTTCCACAGATTTCCATTATCACTTTCCCTATCTGTAACGCTCACTCATGACTAGAGGCAATCCAAATCTACAGGAAAGAATTCTGCATGCCTTACTTTCAGGGGAAGGAAGAATTTTTACTCTTAATGGTGAAGTCAGATAAACACCACATATACCACAACGTCACTGAACTGACCTCACATGCCACAAATACAGGAATGTGCCTATACATAAACCAAAAGGCATACAGACACACAACCTCAGGGCCAGTTTTGTGTGTGCAAACTGTGTAACAGAGCCCTGTGCTGATTTTTAGCATCATACTGAAACTTCTAATGTTAACAAGTGGACCATCATTTTTGTACTAGGCCTCACAAATTCTATAGCTGAATCCCGCACACAGTACAAGGAACCAATGTTTGGAAAAAATATTGACTATACAATCGATAAATCAGAATAGCATCAGGCCTTATTCTTACATTTTCTAAAATCCCCATAAAGAGGGTACAAATTCAAGTTTGGGGCTCAGCTGGCAACAAGATAGTTAAAGAGAGTACAATGATTCTACGCTATATGCAAAGGGAAAAATAACAAAGATTTCCAAAATTTCCGCAGATTTTCCTCAAGGTTTGGATTGCCAATTCATGACCACCATAACCAGATGTTAGAATCCATCTAGACAACCACCAAATGGCTGCTGAACTTGAAGATGGCTCAGATCATTAACTTGTAGAAAACAACCTCTCAATCCCATTTCCAATGTTTAAAAAAGGAGGTGGAGAGGATTTCTTAGCAATCAATCACTCCTTAGAAGGATGATTATGATATTAAAGTATAAGGGTAAATATAACCCATTAACGGTCTCGACAGGTCCTCCCTACTTACAACTCCTTTGTTCAAAGGAATTAGAATTGGGATTTTTTGAATAAATACAGAAAGATTCAAATGGAAAACAAAATTATTTCACAAATAAAATGAACATTTTAAGAATGTATTATTAATGGAGTTGCACAGTGGTTGAAGGCCAAATGCTCAAAGTTTATTTTATAGCCTCACCCTCCTTCTCCTTTCCTGAAATATTATAGAACTCATACTTTGCACAAAACAAGGAGAATCGGTGCAAAGAAAGAAAAAGGAAATGGGAGGGACCATTACAGTTGACTCTGAGTACATATTCTGTGTAGCCTAATAACAAAAAAAAAAAAAAAAAAAAAAAAAAACCACAGCCAATGGACGGCTGGCTTTATTTTACCCTCACGAATGTTAAAGCAGTTCCAAAACTCCATGACCACTTTCTGAAGCCACATTAAAAGCCAGTTATTTCAACAACAGCAGCCATTCAAGGACCAACAGCTCTTATCTCCTCTGATGAAAAAAAATGCCTAGTGTCAAACCAGTAAAGAAATCGCAAGTTTTATCTCCTTCCAGCTACAACTACTGCCCAATAACCTTAAATAAAAGAACCACAATATCAACCTCAAGACAACTTTTAAGTTTGTCAGAATCCAAGGGCTTTTGCATTTGAAATTTCTAGCTTGTGTCCATAAGACACTTAAATCAAAACAATGTTATTGCAATCTAGAAAACAACAAAGTCCAAAGCCAACTTTTTCCACAGTCATAGCCATTTTAACAAAATACCAAGATAAGAAAATTATAGCTTTTTCCACTTGACATTCTAGTGATGACACACACCCAGCTTCAATCATGTGCTCTAAAGTTTGATTAAAAAACAATCCCTCTTAGAAATGTTTTCTCTGTGTGTCAGAAATAAGTATTCCTAAACTGGGGCACCATCAGCAATTACTATGATCCTGACAAGTTTGTAATATACCAATCTGGATACCACTTCATGTTACTCCTGCTTGTAATTCTCACTTCTCTAGAGGAAGGCAATCATGAAAGCTTTTAAAAAGACAATAGAAGCCAGTCGGTGGTGGCATACACCTTTAAATCCAGCATTTAGGGAGGCAGAAGCAGGCAGAGCTCTGTGAGTTTGGAGCCAGCCTGGTCTACAGAGTGAGTTCCAGGACAGCCAGAGATACACAGAGAAACCCTGTCTTGAACTATCCCCCCCCCCCAAGACAACAGTCTCTTTGTTCTATCTAGTATGTCAAATATTTGTTTTGTGTAGTCAGTACACCTTAGCCACAAGATTATAAAGCAGAATTTGTCAGCTAAAGAATCAGGAGGTAAATCAGGGTAGCAGCAGTCTCACAAGTGGAACTTAAAGTTACTGAAAAATGCTACAGCGCCTTGATCACCAACTTGGACAGAACTCACAGAATCCCAAGGGTAGACTGCTAAGACAAATCTACTGCAGCTTTAAATGTCAAAGTATCTAAATAAAAAAAATGAGAATACAGAAACCAAAGTTTTCCTGAAGAAAATACATGTGTGTATGCTTGTCCAATCTAGGGATTGGACCTAGGACCTTTCAACTTTCTTGGAATCTTTTTGTATGTTTGTGTACATACGCACACACTAGTGTGAGTTGGGGAATGTGTTCCATGGCACCTCTGTGGAGGTCAGAGGACAACCTTAGGTAGGTTAGTCCTTGCCTCCCACCTTGATTATGGCAAAATCTCATTTTTTGCCTCTGCAGCTTGTAAGCTTCTAAGGATTCTGCCATCTCCTTATAGGACCAGTGAAATTACTGTATTTTAGTTGTGGGGATTCAAGAGCCAGTCCTTGTGCTGTTTTTTGGGACAGGGTTTCATGCCTATAAATTCTCAATCCTTCTGCATTCACCTCCCACGTGCTAGGATTACGGGGGGTGTACCACCCTATGTGAATACCTTTTCTTTAAAAAAAGGAAAAAAGGTGGGGGGAGAAGTGTGTATAAAAAAACCAAGACACACCAATGAGCATGCTTTCTTAGTATCAATCATTCAGGAAAATCGCACAGATTAAAGATACATTTCATAAAGACAACATTAGCTGGGAATATGCCTTTAGCCCTTGGAGGGAGGTAGATCTCAAGGCCAGTCTGGTCTAACAGAAAAGCCTTGTCTCAAAAAGAAAAAAAGGAGACAACTTCAAATATGGGAAACCATTCTCTACAACAATGAGATGACGGAGCCAAGTACACGATGATAAGCACAAACTTTCTACAGTAACAAGCGGAGGAAAGCTCCACACTGCTGGGGACCACAGCAGTACTTACAAAATAACAGCTCAATTTCCATCAGGAAAATATGAAAAAGAGCATTGGGCAGGGACTTGAATGAAATTGAAAGCAGCTTTGCCTCAACAACCCACAATGCAAATTATTGCAGAGAACCAGGAAAGGCTTTCTATTGGACTACATGCCCTCTGGGCCTCGGTTTTATGTCAGCAGCAATCTGAAATTACTCAAAGTGATGATCATTAAATAATAACAGATGGATTAAAAGCTTAAAGAAATCTTTGTTTATACAAACTAAACTGACTGCTGTTAAACTAGGATTTGAGAGTAAACTATATCACTTCGCTTTTTGCACTGCTCAACAGTGCAGCTGAGTCCTGCCTGAGTGGCAGCTGCCCCAACTCCACACTGCTAGCTCACTAGGCAGACCAGGAAACAAGAAGCCCAACACCCAACTGCCTTCATTCTGAAGATTTTAAGTGCTCCTCCAGTTAACTTAAGACATTAGTATTACTATTTTGTGTGTGGTTTTTCTTTTCTTTTTTTTTTTTTTTTAAGACAGGGCTTCTCTATGTAACCCTGGCTGCCCTGGAACTCGGATCTGTAAACCATACTGGCCTCAAACTCAAGAGATCCACCTGCCTCTGCCTCCAAAGTGCTGGAATTAAAGATGGGAGCCATCATCACCAGGCAGACAACATTATTTTAAGATGGAAAAATAAATAAAGATAAATTGCCTTTTGTTTAAAAGAAATCTTCATTCTGGTACCCAATCCTTACAGTGAAATACTTTTAAGACAATATCCCATTTTCTGAGTAGCTACGGACAATGAAAGTTCTTTCAAACATAGTTCTTTAACCTCTATTTTAAACTCATGTAAAAATGGTTCCCAAATGTATTTTCAAATCAAGAACTCTCTGGTGCCACAAACATTTATTACTTGTAATGCCTCCATTAAAAAAGGATGCTCAAGTTATGGAAGCCACCTGTCACCACAGTACTTGTCCAAAGCAACCTAGGATATATGAGAAACTGTCTTTTTTAAAAAAAAAAAAAAAAGGGGTCAAATAAACCTTTATGTTGTTCTTCTGGGACACCCTGCACCCTGGAGCAGGAAGCAGGTATTCAAGCAAAGAGTAAGGTACAAAAACAGTATCTTTACACAGGACCTTCATTGATAGGAGTTGAGCAAAACAGCTGCATAGCTCAGAGAAAAACAAAAAACATTCTCCATGAATCTTGTCTTAAAAATGAGCAATAGTGATTTCACCACAGCACCAAACAAGTTTTGTGTCACTTTCCAAGGGGAAAGTGTACTGACCAGGTTTTTACCTGATCATTAACAGACTACCCTAAAATGCTGCTAAGCAGGTAAAAATTAAATATACTTGCAATGACAGAGACTGGAGGTGAAGACAACTAATTTATTCCGCTTATTCCAGAAGGACAGAGTCTCAGGGTAGGCTGCAGATTAGAAAAACTGCTTTGATTACACCAGCTCATATCTCTGTGATCTGTTCAGCTATGGTTACTATGAAACAAATCCTTTTAGGGTTTAAGTACCTCTATCTGCTACTTAAACTTTCCAAAAACACAGGACTCTCTGACAACACATTAAATTAATGTCTTTAATCCCAGTACTCTGGAGGCAGAGGCATTTGGAGCTCTATGGTCTCCACAGAGGATATTGTGGTCCACACAATGAGTTCCAAGACAGCCAGTTACACAGTGAGACCATTTCAGGAAAAAAAGAGAGACAAGGAAGGACAGATAAACTAGTAACATATTTTAAAAATCAAACAGAAATAAAAGCCTTTAAATCTCATAATGAAAACAAGAACATTTAAGAAGCCATACATATGTAAATATAGTACATGTCTTTAAACTTCGCACACTAAACCTAAATGTTACTATAGAAAAATTAACCTTTCTCCTATGAATCACTTTATTCCCAATCCTATACTGTTAGTTACTTAGAAGAGTAATCAGTTTAACCTGTACAGGGGAGGGCTAAACAAGAACATTTTAACATTCAATAAAAACAAGATTTACTGCACACCTGTAATTCTGAGTTACACCACCAAAAGTACACTGAGAGGGAGGAGCACCCGCATCCGTGGCAGTATGCCAGGGGAATATGAGAACCAGTTTGGAAGGATCCAAGTAAACCACCAGGCTGGCTCCACACTTAATACAGGACAAAATAGTAAATTGAGGTGAACGGCTTCTACATCCAGAAACGTCATGTCTGCTGCTGCTACCAGCTTCATGGCTTCCAAAACTGAATTACTGAATGATAAAGCAGTAAAAAATGTACCTACTTTATCCATCATGTCCCAAAACTGGTTCACACACTCCTAAAAATGAAAAAGTAGTTTGGCCTGCAATCGCATACAAAACTCTAATGTGGCATTTTCAAAGCCACATTCCTGGTTCTTGGAACTACTATACCTTATTATCAATGGACATAGCAATTCAGTGGCTCAACCAAATCACAAGAACACAAATTTGGGTTTATCCCGAAAACTAATTCGAATGAGATCCAACTGTACTATACAGAAATTCTAAGCTTGTGTTAAAGCAGCAGTCCCAAAGAACCAAGAACACTGTATCTGGGATGCCACATGACACTCCCTTCAGACAAAGACACTCCACTCTTGCTCTAGGAGGATTGGCAGGAATGATTTGGCTGATCAAGGCAGGAACAAATCTCACACCAAAACATTTTTCCATCTGTTTATCTGAGAAATACCACATGGGAGCAGCACATGTGACTGTGAAGGTTCACGGTATCTAGTGCTTCTTTCATGTTATGGTCAAGTAAGTAATGGAATAATGATGGCTGTGGCCACTCAGTTTCAAAACTCAATGCAGGGGCACCAGTACACACACCAAAGGGCCTTCCAAGTGGCATCTTGTCACTAGAAATTAATCATTCGACAAATCAAGCTCAAATCTCTCTTCATTATGAATGTTCCAGAAAACCAATACCTTTCAGTCCTTCAAAGAGACTCCATTAAGGGTGATTTGATCCTAGGTTCCCTTGGGTGAGAACAGGAGCTCACGGCACCCTACCCTGCAATCTTTTCAGTCCTGAGAGCCACTACCAGGGCTAAGAATCATGAAGGAAAGGAGGACAAGAGCAAACAGTGCAGGAGAGGGCGATGCACCAATGTGCAGAGGCAAGGCGGTCCCCTGGGACCTCCAGGTGGCAGAGGCCCTTGGTTACTTAGGCCAGGATTGATTTGGATGCCTGGGGCCAGGATACCATATACTCTCATGGACCACATGCACAGATGATCTGAGCTCTCCTACTGCCCATCTCTGACTTCAGAGGAGAAGAGCTTAAGTTAAAGCAGAAGATCCCGTTGCAGAGTTTAGAATCTGAGCAACAGACATTCCAGGCACCAAAATTTGACCTTAGGACACCCACAGAATTTAAAACTATCTCTTAGCCAGACTTTTAATAAACTTAAAAGATAGAATTAAAACACACACACACACACACAAAACAAACAAAATAATGTGAAGATTCTGGTAATTGTCCTTAACATAGTAACACTCCCCTCAACCCTAACTGAAGTCCCAATAACCATATTAGGCCAGTAAAATCATTTTGTATAGGTCAAGGGACCATATAAATCACCCTATTTAACATGTGGGCATGAACACAAAAAAAGGGTGGGGGACCTACGGGTAGCTCTAAACCTGAAGAGAACACATGCTCTTCCTAGAGCAGCTTCCACTGACAAAAACAAAACAAAAAACAAACCAAATCAGATCAACCACAGAGGATGGCACAGCAACCTTCTTACCCTACTCCATCACCAGTGCCTTTACCTTTCTCTTTAACCAGGTCTTTAAGTGACTGCCATTTCACATCAAAAGGTATGTTGGTGATAAAGGCTCTGTATCTTTTAGTTGGATTGGTGTATGGCTCAAAGCGATTGCCTCCTCTTTTTATGTTTTTCTCCTTCCTCTTCTCATTCTGTGTAGGTCGTTCTCCTTCACTGAATTCAAGAGAAAAAGTTTCTATGTTAGTACAAGGAAAAGTCACTATCTGTCGTACCAAATTTATAATCCCACACAGTTATGTGCGACAAGAGGCCAATTCTGGTTCTGATTTGGATCATTCCAAATGCAGGTCTCCACAGAGCAGATATTTGCAATTATGCATGCCTTATAACCTAGTCACACCCCCCCACACACACTGGCAGTAGTACATGCCTGTAATCCCAACATCTAGAAAAAGGCGTCAGGGTCAGTCTCAGTTACATGAGAACAAACCCACCTATCAAGAACCCAGGCTCGGGGGCTGGAGAGATGGCTCAGTGGTTAAGAGCATTGCCTGCTCTTCCAAAGGTCCTGAGTTCAATTCCCAGCAACCACATGGTGGCTCACAACCATCTGTAATGGGGTCTGGTGCCCTCTTCTGGCCAGACAGAATATTGTATACATTATATAT